>NW_004444064.1:6940848-6947513 GCF_000243295.1 Trichechus manatus latirostris
CCTGAAGTACAATAAAAATAAATAAATAAATAAAAAGTAAAAAAAAAAATGAAGTTGCAAAACTAAAGAGGCCAACGATAAAAAAATGCACTAAATGTTTAACCATGTCTTTGTGGCTAGATCAGCAGTAAACATGAACTAGAAGTCAACAAAGGAACCCTCTGGTTAAAAAGGGGCTGTTTTCCAGTCAAATCCGAGAGACTTGGACGGTGCTGGATCAGGCTCTGCCAACCAGCAGGGGCCTAAAAAGCAGCAAAGTGTGTGGAGGCCAGGAGTGGGTTGGTGGCAGGAGATGGGCCAGGGAGAGAAACCTCTGAGAGTGTGGATAGAGGCCAGAGCGTCAGCTCCAGACTCTGCCCTGCCGTTCGCTTCCTTCACGGAGCGAGAGATCAGTGAATCCACCGCTGAGAAGGTCTTCCAGAGCGTTTAAGGAGAGGTGCTCTCTGAACAGAAGCTGCTGTTCTGGCCTGCATATAACTCTGTTTAAATTTCATTTTCTCTCTGAAAGGCCTGAAAGCCAGGCCACTCATTGGAGCTCAGAGTTAATACACTCACTTCACCCACAGCCATTTTATAATGGTCGACAGTGATCAGGCTCCTGTGGGGACCACGATTATTACAGACACCACGAAACCACACAGGGAGTCCAGACGCTACCTGTCACCTCCAACTGCCAGAGACGGACGGACAATTCAGTGCTCCTAGTCACTGCTTCTACACCAACAGACAACTCAACAGTTACCAAGGAAGCAAGTCAACATCGTGTGTGTGAAAGGAAGTGAAAGCTGGCCTCCATGGTGCACCCACATCTGTACACAGCCCCACACCAAAGACACCCAACACCAAGACTTACCACTGGTCCCTTGAGAATGAGACGAGGAAGCGAATGCCAATAGGGAGCCGAGCCATGGACGTCACCGCTAACCACAGAGATTCGGTCACGCAAGAGGATGCTTCATATATGGGCGATTAATCTTTGTTACCCCTCTATTGCTCCTAGAGCTTGCACAGGCTGGGGACATGGAGACACGGCGTCCTGTTGGCCTCCCGTCCCGTCTTCTTCCAGCAGTGGCTCGACACTCTGCAAGGAGGAGAAGTGTCACTGGCAGAAGTCACTAACCCAGCCCGGGTTAGGGCAATACAACAGGGAGCAACCATCCATGGGTACCACCAGGTGGAGGCAGTGTCTGCCCTCGGGGCAGTTTGGTTAAAGGGAATTGAAATGAATTTCACATGCTATTCTGATGAACTATTAAAGGGACCACAGAGGTCATCTGCGTCTGGAAGGCAGCTAGACAGAACACATTCACTCGGAGCTGGGACATGCTACAGAAGCAGAATTGCTACTCACATGAAACCAAGTTTGTGACAGTGGTTATACCGTGTGCTCGATTACAGACTGTGCCAGGGCAACTGGACATGCTCGATCCCACCCATGTGGACCAGGCCACCTCTGAGCCATGAAGAGGAGCGCAGGCCTGTCCAAGATGGCAGGTTGTCAAGCCCGTCACTTCACTGTGGCTTTGCAATTTGAATCCAAACCTGTGTAATGTGGTGGGAGCTAACTTCACCTATTTACCTCTTCTTTTTTCCTCTCCTGTGGGTCACCACGAAGTTCTTGGAAATCACAAAGTCCAGGCGAATGGCAGAGTTGGCAGTGGGTAGGGAAGCCTGAGAGCCGTAAGGCCCCCAGCTCACCAGGCCCGGTCTCCCCTTCTGCATTTGGTGACAAGACCTCCATGGATCGACGCTTCACACGACACCGTACGCAGTAACCCTGTGCGTGCCGTAATGTGGATTTTTCTATCTTTACATTTACAGAATAGTCACAGGTTATATAATTTTTTTTAACAAAGCTATTTTTGAGTAAAAAATCAATCTGGATTTAAAGAAACTGAAATTTATTTAATGTCTTCGCACAACTTGCTTTTGGATAAGTACTAGCAAACACCTTCCACTCAGATTTATTGTTGTTATTAGGTGCTGATGAGTCGATTCTGACTCACAGCGACCCCGTGTATGACAGAATGAAACGGTGTTCAGTCCTGGCGAAGTCACTGTGTCTTCCAAACCAGAATTGGTCTTGGCACATCCACTCTTACCCTCCCTTCAGACTGAGCTTTCAAAATATATACCTTCTTTGATGATTTTCCTTTGTATGTCTTTTAGAAAAAAGTTCAAAACCCTCGACAAGCTTTCATCCCAGAGCCACACTGACCTCCTCATCTCCCCAGGCATCTCATTGTGGAGGGCTGAGTGGTAGAGGCTGTCATGGATTGAATTATGCCCCCACCAAAAATGTATCAGTTTGGCTGGGCTATGATTCCCAGTATTGTGTGGTTGTCTTCCATTTTGTGATTATAATTTTATGTTAAAGAGGATTAGGGTGGGATTGTATAACACCCTTACTAAGGTCACATCGCTGATCCAGTATAAAGGGAGTTTCCATAGGGTGTGGCCTGCGCCACCTTTTATCTTACAAGAGATCGAAGGAAAGGGAAGCAAGCAGAGAGTGGGGACCTCATACCACCAAGAAAGCAGTGAGGGGAGCAGAGTGCATCCTTTGGACCCAGGGTGCCTGCGCGGAGAAGCTCCTAGTCCAGGGGAAGATTGATGATGACAAGGACCTTCCTCCAGAGCCAACAGAGAGAGAAAGCCTGCCCTTGGAGCTGATGCCCTGAATTCGGACTTATAGCCTACTAGACTGTTAGAAAATAAATCTCTCTTTGTTAAAGCCGTCCACTTGTGGTATTTCTGTTATAGCAGCACTAGTTGACTAAGACAGAGGCCTACTCGTTCCTGCCAGGAGACCCAACTGCCTGTGCACCATGGGGCCCTCCAGCCACTATCAGGTCTGAGCAGATGCTATTCATTCCACCTGAGTGCTTCCCAAATGACCTCAGGCATGTAAATTTAGGCCTGTAACTTAACCTTTCTGCTTTTCTCACCTTCTCTGGCTAAAACATGGGGACAAAAGCACCTCTATTTCAGCATTGTTATAAAAATGAAACAAGACAATGCATGGAAAGCACTTAGCACGGGGCCTGGTGTATAGTCAATGCTCAATACAGATCGGCTGGCATTATCCTTGTTGTAAATTCAGGATCGGAAGGTCCAAGACAGCAGAGGGCTGCCCCATTCCCAATGTCTAGCTCAGAACCTAGTACAGAGCAAATGCTCACGAAACTCGTGTTGACTGAATGGTCACAAATGCTACAAGACTGCTTGTGCTCATATCTCTAGATCTAAAACAATTTTTACTGAAATTTTGCTCAACGTGAATGGGCTCCTGATTGGACCTGGAAATACTCTGAGAAAGAAACTTTGCAATGATGGCTTCAAAGTAAAGGATTTCGTTTAGATTTTACAAGGCCTGAAAATGGACGTTCAGAATCAAAGGTCTTCCTCCATCCAAATACTGCTTTTCTATGCACCCCAGAAAAACCAAACCAGGTGCCATCAAGTCAATTCCAGTCCATGGTGACCCCATGTGTGTCAGAGTGGAACTGGCCCCATAGGGTTTTCAATGGTTGATTTTTCAGAAGTAGATTGCCAGGCTTTTCTTCCAAGGCACCTCTAGGTGAGTTTGAACCACCAACCTCTTGATGAGTAGTTGAGCGCTTAAGTTTGCACCACCAAGGGACTCCTTTCCATGCACAGGTTGTTCTCTTTCAAGTCTAGAAAGGTTCAAGTGCCATCTACTAAGTCAATCAATCAATAAACCTCAAGTCAACTGTTAAAACCTGTAACAACAAAAAAGGCCCGAAGCCACTAAAGAGATCAGTAGGAAAAAAATAAAAACTCCTTGATTTCCTTTTAAAACAATGAAAGTAACTGCTATAAATTCTCACACCAGGTGAAATTAAGATGTGTAAAGACAGTGACTTTACATTTGAGATATTAACAGCCACTATAATGAGGCCTTTTCCCACGGAAAACCACTCATTTAGAGCTGGTGGAGACCTTGAGATCCTTAGCGATGATGATGATGATGTAGTTGACCTCATCTGAGCCCTCCCACCATGCTAAAGAAAAAGCATTGCCTACATTTCACAGATAAGGAAAAACGAGGCCGGTGGCTCAGCCTGGGTCGGTGGGATATGGTGGGGCAAATTCCAGTTTGTTCTGTTTCCCGAAGTGCACGCCTCCCACCAGCCTCGCTTCTACTGGCCTGATTGGGCAGTACTGGCCTGATATATCTACCATGTGTTACGGATTGAACTGTGTCCTTCCCCCCAAAAAAATGTCTGTCAACTTGGCTAGGCCATGATTTCCAGCACTGTGTGACTGTCCACCATTTTGTCATCTGATCTGATTTTCCTATGTGTTGTAAATCCCACCTCTATGATGCTAATGAGGCAGGATTAGAGGTGGTTATATTAATGAGGCAGGACTCAATCTACAAGATTAGGTTATATCTTGAGCCAATCTCTTCTGACATATAAAAGAGAAGTGAGCGGAGAGATAGGGGGACCTCATACCACCAAGAAAGCAGTGACCAGAGCAAAGTGCCTCTTTTGGATTCAGGGTTCCTGTGCGGAGAAGCTCCCAGACCACGGGAAGATTGATGACAAGGACCTTCCCCCAGGGCCAACAGAAAGAGAAAGCCTTCCCCTGGAGCTGGCACACTGAATACAGACTTCTAGGCACCTGGACTGTGAGAGAATAAATTTCTCTTTGTTAAAGCCATCTGCTCGTGGTATTTCTGTTATAGCAGCACTACACGACTAAGACACCACGGAGAGGGCAGCAGAACAGGAGCAGGTCACTTGGCTCTGGCACACAGCCAGGTACATAGAAAGAAAACGACCTTTTTTGGTTAAGTCACTTTTTATAGGCACCCCTTGAACTTGCAAACCCCCTGGAGGAAAAGTGTCAGAATGTCTACTTTGACCGTACCATCAAAGCGGCAAGAAACACCCCATTAGAGCGCCTCTGCGAACCCTGGGAAACACAAGTTTTATGCCGTCTTCAGAAAGGGCCTGGGTAGCACAAGCAGTCTGCATTTGACTACTAACCTGAAGGTTGGCTGTTCAAACCCACGTCGCGGCTTCGAGGAAGAAAGGCCTGGTGATCTGCTTCCGTAAAGATTACAGCCAAGAAAACTCCACGGAGCATAGGTCTACTCTGTAACCCATGGAGTCACCAGGAGTCAGTGGCCAGCTGGTTGGGATTACCCTGAGCAACTATACATCCTCAAGCCCCACCCTCAGACCCACCCACTTGGTGATCTGTGCGCCTAGAACATTTCCCAGTACTCCATGGAGATCAGGTAAGGAGGTTAAAAACAAACAATAGCAAGAGTGAGATCCAAACGGTCTTTCCAGGGTCTGAGCTGCCACCATAAATAATCAAATTGGTCCCACGTGTATTTTACATAATCGACTTAAAAACAAAAAATGTTCAGCGTGTGCCTCATTTTAAAGGCAAAGATGGGTGAAAAACGCATCTCCCCCAAGAAACGTTTTCATACATCCTTCTTTTTCACCAAGAGATACAGACAGGACAACTTCCTTTCCAGAGTAAACACTTTCTATGTTTTTATGCTTTTAGAGAATATTAAAGATGAATGCAAACAGCCTTCCCTTTCCCTTGGCTTAAGTACAAAAAGGAATCTGAATTCTATTCACTCCACTATCCTTCCCCTCACCTAGAACCCCAAAGGCGGTGGTCTGCATACAAGGAAGTGCAGCTCCATAACCATGCTTTGACACAGACAGTCTAAGAACCCTGAGTTTTCAATGTTGACCTAAAAAGGGATTAATGAAGGGAGGATCTAATACGGTTACCAACTCAACCAACTCCACACAATTTAAGTGTCCAGACAGAGTAGGCGGCACCTTCCTGGCAGTCAGATTTAGGAGAGTGAAAGAGACAGCAGGCTTTGGAATTTCTCTTTAGAAATGCAAACCTGGGGCGCGGGGTGAGGGGCTTTCTCCGGTCAAATGCAAATCCTCAGACCCTACCTCTTTGGGCTACCCAGACCGTAGCAGCTGCGAGGGCTCGGAGTGGGATGAGGAGGCCAAGAGCCAGAGGCTAGCGGTCAGCGGCCAAAGGACTTCCCGGCGTTCTAAACCCCATAAACCAGGGAGGTCGCTGTCATTCCCGGTTGGCCCGGAGGGTCTCGAGCGCAGGAGCCAGCAGCTCAGCAAACAACTACCCAGGGGCCCGGGTGCTGGCGCTCGAGCCCGTGGAGAGGTTTTGCGCTGGCCCCTCCCCGGGCGTCTGGTCCCAGCAGGGGGTGAGTTCAGCGGGAACCGCCACGTCCCCACCGCGCGGCAGACAATGCGCGTGGTAGCCTTTCGCCGGGTCCCCAGACCCCCGCTGTCACGGCGGCCGGGGCGGGGACTTGGCCGGGACAGTTGGGCTCGTCCCAGCCCAGGGCTCCGGTGCGGCCGCCGGTCTCCCTGCCTCCACCTCCCCGGAGCCCCCGCGGCGCCGCGTTCGAGAACGCCCGGCACTGTCGCCCAGGGGCACTCTTCCAGATCTTTATTTCAGGTAGTTCCCCCAAGGAAAGGGGCGCTGGAGACCTTACTGCTCCCCTCCGCAAAAAACGCAGAGGGCCGGGGGCAACCCGGAGAGGGCAGGGACTCCGCCGCCTGGCTCCCGGCGGGGGCAGCGACCCGGTCCCCGCGGGTCCCCGCTCGTCACCCGGGCGGCAGGTG
>NW_004444064.1:6947837-6952346 GCF_000243295.1 Trichechus manatus latirostris
GCCGCCAGGGGTCCCCGCGCCCCGCACCTGCCGGCCGGCGGCCCGAGCTCCCGCGAGCTGACGGCACTTACTGCATGTTCCCCGCCGCACACGGCGCCTCCCAGTGCCCGCAGCGCGTCGCCCCTTTGTGTTAAAGGCAGGTCGAACCCAACGGCGGCAAGACCGACGCTCCCCGGGGAAGGGCCGGCGCCACCGTGCGCGGCGCCGAGGGGCCTGTCCTCCGCCTCCCGGCTTTGCGTTCCCATTGTGTCCGGCCAAGGGGCAGATTCGATTCGCGACGCCCGAGTCTTTTATTAAACAGTGAACGTGGGGCGCGGGAATGCGTCTCAGCTGAGCCATCTCTGACCCCACCTGGTATGCGTGTGACACGCTCACCCCTTTAGGGAAAGCCCCGTTGGCTCCATCACCTGTCAGCTGCACCCTCGCTGGCACCCGGGAGATAGTTTTCACTTCACCTCAGAACAACCGTTCTCAGAATCCCGCTCAGTTCGTGCCAAAAACTGACGTTGGGCAGACCCAGGGAGCGGCCAGATTATTTCCCCAGGGGTGCCCTAGACCACCCACTGTGGACAAGGTGCCAAGTCAACTGCTCCCGGAAGATCACTTCCCTAGAGGAGCAAAGTGAGGCAGAAAACACATTTCGCTGAAGAAATTCTGGGAAGAAGCCTGCCCAGTTATAACAACAACAAGGCTTAAGGCTAAAACCAATCAACCACCTGTATGTAAACACCCACAGCGGGGAGTGTGGAAAACCTCCTGGGGACCCCCCACCCAGCCCTCTTCAGGCCCTTCTGGAGAGGGCCTGTTCCCCTGCCCCTCTCCAGACCGCAGTTCTCCAGGGGTCTGTTGTGTTTCCCGGAAGCCCAGATGTACCCGTGTTCTCTGCTGAATTGGGGCGCGTCAACTGCACCACCACTTTAGGCTTCTGATAAATGGTCTCCACAGAAGAGAAACCTGCCCACCCCACTGTCGCCCCACTGCTCAGCCATCTGCAAATGAGGCGCCGGGGCAGCCTTCTGCGGCTGTGGCAAGCCCATGTCTTTCACCTTTGGCTTGGACTCCTTCCGCCCAGCCCCCTCTCCGGGCCAGCTCCTTCTCGTCTTTTTTCCTAACTCTCTGAGTGAACACTAGGAAGGCGTCCGGTCTGTCTCACCAAGTCATCCCTCCTTTCTCGGCAAGGCCACAGAGCCTGCTCAGTGCTGTTCCTCTCACCGCTTTCCCCACCATGGTCTCCACAAGCTCTCCCTCAGCAACCCACTCTCCCAGCAGCCTCAAATTGCCCTCCTAAAGCAAAATTCGATCCTACCATTCCTGACTAAAAACCTCCAAGATACCCCATCACCTAGAGAAATGAGAGTAAGTTCCTTAGCAGCTAAAAAACAAGGCCCAAAACCACGGTTCCTGCCGAATTTCTCTTCATGCCCACAGCTTCAGGCCAGCTTATTAGTGTTCCAGGACGTGTACTTTTTACCCTGGGTATTTCTGCCTGGGCCCCAGCTTTTCCTAGTGAGCCCAAACCCTGAGACCCTCTTCAGATGTGATCCCCTCAAAGACACCTTAGCCAACCTCTAGTGTATTTCTGGAGCACTGTGGCAACCTCTGTGTACGAATGTATCCTAATGAATCCTAAGTATTTATTTCTAAATCTACCTCCTGGCCCCTAGAAGGGGGTTGGAGGGACTCTTGGTGCCCTGCCTGATTGGAAGGTACTCATCCATGTTTGCGAGTTGCATGAACGAATGCATTATGAAACAGTAGAGTGTATCCCAACGTTTTCACATTTTCTCACACAAAAAATGATCACATTTGTATGGTACATTGGGATAAAGCACAGGACATCTAGGACAGTCCATGTAATGCTTGCTGAAAATATTAATCTTTTCTATTATCTGATTAAGGAGGCCCTGGGTGGTACAAATGGTTAATGTGCTAGCCTGCTAGCCTGCTAGCCAAAAGGTTGGAGGTTTGAGCCCACCGAGAGGTGCCTCAGAAGAAAGGCCTGGTGATCTACGTCTGAAAAATTAGCCTTTCAAAACCCTATGGAGCACACAGTTCTACTCTGACACCCATGGGGGTGTCAAGAGTCAGCGTCAACTTCACCACAACTGATTTGTACAATAAAATCTGTGAAAGCCGGAACCTGTGGAAGGCGAAAACCTGTTGGAGAGGGAAACTCAAATATTTTCCACTAACAGAGAGCTACAGAAAAGTGGTAAGATGCACCCTGTTACAAGCAGAAAACCTGCGAGACCCGGGAAAGCAAGGTAGTCCTGACAAGTCCCGACTCTCACAGGTTTCACTGTATTATATGATGGTAAGAAAAAATTTTACAGGGGTCAAGGGAGACAGCAAATAAAGTAATTCCCATTTTTAAATGAAAGCTTAGGATTGCTTCAATGAACACAATGGTGCAAATGCTTAAGTGCTTGACTACTAGCTGAGAAGCTGGGGATTCAAAACTACCCAGAGGTGCTTCGGAAGACAGGCCTGGTGATCTGCTTCCAAAAGGTCAGTCTTTCAAACCCCATGAATCAAATCTACTCTGTGCATGTAGGGTCTCCAGGAGTCAGAATGGACTCGGGGGCAAATAACAGCAACAATACTTGAAAAAGTAGATGCATATAATTTCTAATCAAGACTTTCAAATGATGAACTCTTGAAATTCTTCGATGTCACCATCATTGAGACAGTTTCTTTGTACAAATAGAGGATAACTTTAAAGCCATGTTGTACAATCACCCAAATTTGACAATAGCTGAAATTGTATTGAAAGAATCTAACAACTCTTCCTGTTCTTTAATTGACATACAATGTTGAAATTTCTCGTGAAAATCCAGTGGCGTTCTAATCCAGTCGAACTCTTCATAGCTAGTATTTTAAAACAATGACGAGGTGTGTCCACAGCCAGGGATGGCACGTTCAGGCTGCCTGCAGGCACAGCAGCTGTCTGGGGTCCAACGAGCCTCACCCGGGGCGGCCAGGTTCAGGACTTTTAGCAGAGTAGGCTGCCGAGGCCAGCTTCTCTGCCCATAATCCGAAACGTCTATGCTTGACTTGAATTTGTTTTAATTTATTTCAGTAAAAGAGGACAAAAAAAAACTGAGAGGCACGTTCACTCTATTCAACTGATATTTATTGAGTGCCTGCTAGGGGCCAAGGAGTCCTTGGGTGGTACAAACAGTTAAGCAATTGGCTGCTAACTGAAAGGTTGGTGGTTTGAACCCACCCAGAGAAGCCTTGGAAGAAAGTCCTGGCGATTTCCTTCCGAAAGGTCACACCTTGAAAACTGTATGGAGCACAGTTCCACTCTGCACACATGGGGTCTCCGTGAGTTGGAATCAACTCAACGGCAACTGGTTTGGTTTTTTTTGTTGTTGTCTATTTGTTTACCAGGGGCCAGCCCTGTGCCAGGCACTGAGGTCCCAAAGACAAAAAGAGGCCCTGTCCTTTGAAGAGTTCACAGTGCAAGGGGTGAATGGCTACAAGAAATTGTCCACACAAAGGGAGAAGTGATGTGAGCCTGAGGAAGGGACTGCTACACCGGGGAGGCAGGAGCCTGAAGAGACTGCCTGTCACTGGGACTGAAGAGAGCTGAAGGGCAGGAAGGCTGCTGGGCAGGGGGTGACAGCGGGCGTAGAGGGGCTTTGGTAGAGGAACACAGCTACCGCTGAACACAACCCCTGTCCCTGGTGGCGCAATGGTTAAGCACCTGGTTGCACACTGAAAGGCTGGTGGTTTAAACCCACCCAGCAGATCTGCGGAAGAAAGACCTGGCTGGCGATCCACTCCTGTACAGATTACAGCCTAGAAAGCCCTATGGGGAAATTCTACTCTTGTCACACTGGGTCGCAGTGAGTCAGAATTGACTCCACAGCACCTAACAACAACAACAACCTCTCTTCCTGCCCTCAGATCTTCTGCTGAACCTTCCACATAGCCCACCCAACAGGAAGGCAGGGGCCGAGACAGTCCCACAGCATACAGCCCAGGGATACGACAACAAGGACAGATGGAAACCCACAATGACAACGCTGCATTACAGGTAGGGACAGATTACCCAGTAAGTGACGTAAGCACATGCTTAGGGCATCAACAAAAGAGGGGCGCCAGTTGTCCAAAGAAAAGACCCACAGATGCTTAGTACACAGGACACAAGGAGAAGCGAGCAGTGCAGTGGAAGGGAACTGGCAGGGCACTAAATTAAACTGATACCTGCTCCATGCGCGAGAATGTGCCCACCGAAAATAAGGTTAACACAGGGTCATGAGGGTGCTCACATGCAAGGCTGTTTAAGCTATGAGGTCCCTACCACTTCAACACCTTCGTTGACATCTGTCTCCTACGGTCCTCTCCCATGTAATGCATGTAATGGAAACTCCTTATCTTGGTGGGTCTCTTTTTTTTCATTTTTTTATTGTACTTCAGGTGAAGGTTTACAGAACAAATAGTTTCTCATGAAACAGTAGTACACATATTGTTTTATGACATTGGTTAACAACCCCATGACAT
>NW_004444064.1:6953765-6974500 GCF_000243295.1 Trichechus manatus latirostris
GTATCATTTTGCATTCCCACCAGCAGTGCATAAGAGTTCCGATCTCCCCGCAGCCCCTCCAACATTTGTTATTTCCAGTGTTTTTGATTTGTGCCAGTAATGCCAGGGTGAGATGGTATCTCATTGTGGTTTCAATTTGCATTTCTCTAAAGGCTAGTGATCGCGAGCATTTCCTCATGTGTCTGTTGGCCACCTGAATGTCTTCTTTGGTGAAGTGTGTGTTCATTTCCTTTGCCCATTTTTTCGGGGGGTCTCTTGAGAGTATACTATTTCTTTCTAATAAACAAGAGGTGGGGGTGGGCTGTCGGCTCGAACTCTTGCTATATTCACCCACTAAAAATTTTATTCAGCTCATTTCATTCCACTAAAATGGCCTACGGCACTTTTGTGTTCAATCACTATTATAGTCGCGTTTAAAAAGAAGTTACATCATGGATAGCTAAGACACACACACGCACACATATATGTCTAACTCACAAATGCCGTTCAAATGCGTGAGTCAACACAGAAGGGGACACCACAGATTATCAGTGTTTGGGGCCCTCACATGCCTTAATCTGGCCCTGTAATTTACAGGTTACAATAGGGGACATAGAGGGTGCAAGAGAGGGCCACCTAACCTAGATGTGAAGGTCAGAGGTGGTAACTAAGCCACATACAAGGAGTTAGCCAAGGGCATGGTGGAAAGAAGGGAGAGAATACGTAGAGGGAACATGGCAGACACACAAACCCAAAATGAAAGAGGGCAGCTGGTTTGGGGAGCTGAAATTAACGCAGTGGTGATGGGCCAGTGCTCAAGGGCAGGACGGAGAGAGAACCGTGAGAAGCAAGAAAGTCCTGTAGTAACTCGGCCAGAGAGGACAGTTGTCGGAGCACAGACTTGAGAAAGGTCTAGGAGGTGAGACAGTGGAGGCGAGGAGAGGAGGGGTTGGGCGTGACACGTGTCTGACCTGGCGGCCACATGATGGAGTCTTCCACGGAAACAGGAACTCCAAAGAACTACAAAGAACTCTCCCTCTCTCTCTCTGCCCCTAGCAATTTGTTGTTGCAGAGGCCGGGCCATTTGTCTTGCTCAGTTTCCCACAATCTGAATTTTGCTGACTGTATCCCTGCCACGTGGTCAAACATGTTCTTTTGCCCTCTGCATTTCCTCAAATTGGCAATTAGGTCTCGAGGCTTAATCTGACTCAGGTTCAATTTTTTGGACAGAACGCTTCGCAGGTACTGAAGCACATGTCCCTCATTCTGTGACGGTAGCTGCCCTGGTGTTCATTAGTTTCTTAGTGGTTGTAAAATGGTGGTAGGCTAATCCTATTATTTCCTCTTCATTTATTTTCTAGAATACATCAATAAAGAGAGACTTCCCCACGTCGATTATTTAGTTAACCCTGAGATACAGTTCCTATAAGAAAGGCAGGATAAATGCAGAATTCCTTCCTTGATTTCGCACTTTTCAAAATAATGAGTTAGCTTCCTGGTAGCCCAGAGAAGTTATCAATGCATATTATTTGGGTTTGTATTTATTATTATTATATGGATGAATGGTCTGAGTCATAGTTGATATGTTTGACCATTGCAGTTACTATCTTTATTGAATCTCAGCTGCCCCATCTTGGGTTAGAGGGAGCCTCTGCAAATTGATTCCCGAGTCCTTCTGCAAAGACCTTTGTACCTTTGAGAGCTTCCTTGCTTTCTAGTGGGACAAGATGTTCCAACGCGTGGCATGCATTTCTGGCCCCAGACCTGGGGTCAGCCACTTCTCTTCAGAGGCCAGGGTCCTGTTAGTAGAAAATGGGATTTTGAGACCACAATCTAGGCTTGTTTGGTTGTTCTCACTTGAGCCACTTAAATGCCGTAGGAAAAGAAGGCCAGAGAGAGGACAGGGAGTGGGCATCTATATATCTGTTTGAAGGACTCAGGCCCCTCAGGCAAAAGGACGTGGAATCCCAACCATGTGAGGGGAATGAGCCTTGGACTGAGAAGGGACAATGGAGAAAGGGTTGGTGTAGACAGAGGTAATTCTGTAGGTGGGAAGGCATGAGTTGAAAGATCTTACCTATTCTCCTTTTGCTTCAGAAGGTAAACTCTCAGTGGCTGAGAGTGAAGAGGAAGGAGGTGGTCTGGCCTGTGTCATTTGAGGAAAATCAGAGGATCTGAGGTAACCACTGACTAGAGAATCAACAGGGGCTGCCAGGGGCACTGCTACAGAAGGTGTCTTAGTTATCTAGTCCTGCTGTAACAGAAATACCATAAATGGGTGGCTTTAACAAACAGAATTTATTCTCGCACAGTTAGGAGGCTAGAAGTCCAAATTCAGGATGCCAGCTCTAGGGGAAGGCTTTCTTTCTTTGTCAGCTCTGGAGGAAGGTCCTAGTCTCTTCTGAGCTTCTGCTTCTGGGTGATCGTCATGTGGCTTGGCATCTCTCTTCCTCCATCTCTACTTCTCAACTGCTTATATAATCTCTTTTATATCTCAAAAGAGACTGACTCAAGACACAACCTAATCCTGCTTTCTTAACATAACCAACATAATTTAATCCTCATTAACATAACCTCACCTGCCTCATTAACACAATTCATTCTCAAACAGGATTATAACCACAGGCAGAGTCTAGGATTTACAACACATATTTTGGGGGGATATAATTCAATCTATAACATTCCACCTTCTGGCCCCCCAAAATTCATGTCCTTGCCACATGCAAAACACATTCACCCCATCAGATCATCCCAAAAGTCTTAAATCAACTCCAAGTCCAAAATCTTATCTTCTGACTCATCTAGATCAAATATGGGTGAGACTTTGGGCATAGTCCATCCTGGAATAAAATTCCTCATCATCTGTGAATCTGTGAAATCTAGCCTACAAGTTTCCAAAGTACAATGGCAGAACAGGCACAAGGTAGACATTTCCATTACAAGTGGGAGAAATTGGAGGGAAAGAAGGAATAACAGGCACCAAGCAAGTCCAAAACCCAGCATAACAAATTACATTAGCTCTCAAGGTTTGAAAATAATTCTCTCTTCTCTGAGACCATCTAGGCAATGACCCTGCCCTTCAGAATCTGGGTGTTGGCCATACCCTCTGGATTCTCGGTGGAGGCCCCTTACCCCTGTGGTTCAGCTCTGCCTTCCAGGCCCACTGGGATGGCAATTCTGCTCCCTTGGCTTTGGGCAGCCCCATTCTCCTAGTCCATCCAAGAGATGACCCTACTCCCTCAGGCCTCCCCCCGCCCCCACCCAGGGCCGGCCCCATTCTTCTACCCCTCAGGCATGGCAGCCCTGACCCCTCAGCTTTAGGCAGCGGCCTCACCCCACTGGCACACTGTAATGGCAGCCCCCCACACTCCAAATCAAGTTGGTGAAGATCCGGCTCTTTGAACCCTAGGAGACCATGACCCCACCCTTTGAAATCAAGGCAGCCCTGCTTCCCATGCTCCTTCCAACAGTTCTGCTGATCTCCGAGCTGCTCCAGAGATGGTCCTTTTCTTTTTCTGGAGGACAACAGATGTAGCTCCTTTGGCCTGTTTCCTGGAATTCTTGTAGAATTGCAAGAGGCAGACAGCGTTCTGTCCTTTCATTCTTTCTCTGTCCCCTTCAGTCTAAGCTGACGGTTTTCTGCTGTGGTAACTGGTTAGATCCATCAATCACAGGCTTAATCTCTTTAATAAAGACTGTGTAGCCATGTCTTTGGTGAAAATTCTAGAACATGTGTCCTTAGTTTGTACAGCAGAATTTTCCAAATCTTTAAGTTTTGTTTCCATTTTGCACAGTTCATTTTTAAGTCCATCTCTTCCCTCTTGCATTTTACTATAAGTGGCAAGGAAAAACTATGTGGCCCCTTTAAGATCTTGCTTTGAAATCTCATCAGCAAATACCCAAATTCATCACTTACAAGTTCTACCTTCCACCAAATATTAGAACATAATTCAGACAAGTTCTTTGCCACTGCATAAAAAGCATTGCTCTTCAGTTGTTCAATCACATGTTCATTATTTTCTTTTAAACCCTCACCAGAAGCACATTTAACCTACACATTTCTAGCAACATTCTGTTACTGGCACATATGTATTCTGTAAAACAATAGAGACTTTCTCTATAACACTCCTCACTTCCTTCTGAGCCCTCATCAGAATCACCTTTGATGTCCATAATTCTATCAATAGTCTCTTCAAGGCAATCTAGGCTCTCACTGTTCCAAACCAAAAACCAAACCTGCTGTCAGTGAGTCGATTCCAACTCATAGCGACCCTATAAGACAGAGTAGAACTGCCCCATAGGGTTTCCAAGGAGTGACTGACTGGTGGATTCCAACTGCCGACCTTTTTGGTTAGCAGTCGTAGCTCTTAACCACTGTGCCACCAGGGCTCAAGGCTTCTACTATTAGGGACCTTAAAACTCTTCCAGCCTCTACCTATTACCCAATTCCAAAACCACTTCCACATTTTAGATTATCTGTTAAAGTAGCCCCCTACTCCTGGCACCAAATTCTGTCTTAGTTATCTAATGCTGCTATAACAGAAATACCATAAATGGGTGGTTTTAACCCATAGAAATTTATTCTCTCATAGTTTAAGAGGCTAGAAGTCCAAATTTAGGGTGCCAACTCTAGGGGAAGGCTTTCTCTGTTGGCTCTGGAGGAAGGTCTTTGTCTCTTCTGAGCTTCTGCTTCTGGGTGATCTTTTTGTGGCTTGGCATCTCTCCTCCCCAATCTCTACTTCTCGCTTGCTTATATAATCTCTTTTATATCTCAAAAGAGATTCACTCAAGATGCAACCTAATCCTGCCTTATTAACATAACAAACATAACCTAATCCTGTCTCATTAACATAACCCATTCACAAATGTGATTATAACTACAGGCAGAGGTTAGGATTTACAGCACATATTTTGGTGGGACACAACGGAAGGTAATGAGGTGATAAATTGGTAATAGCTATCCGCACTGATCTGGTACGATTGTGTGAATGGGTCTCTAGCCCAAGTGGGGGCCCAGAGAGAGGACACACCGTGGAGAGATCCAACCTGAGGCTCAGGTCTTTGTAATGACCATCCCCACTTGACCGGCAGACAGGAGAGCCTCCCCTTTTCCCTGGTCTTAAGAAAGACAACTCCAACACCTACTGGAAGGCTACATTTGCCTATTTATGTGATGGAGCCACTAAGAACGAAGACCTACTCAGCAAGGATGGTGAGACTTTGACTCACTAACTTTGGACAAGTCATCAGAAAAGACCAATTGCTAGAAAAGGACATTTTATTTGGCAAAGTAGAGGCCCAATAAAACAAGGGAAACCTTCAAAGAGATGGATTGACACAACAGCCATAAAAATGGGCTCAAACACACCAACGATCATGAAGATGGCCCAGGACAGGCAACGTTCCTTCTGTGATACAGAAGATCCCCAAGAGTCAGAGCCTACTCAATGGCCACTAACAACAACTATGTGTCCAGTGCAAAATAAGCCCTGGGCTAGGAGCTGGGATTGCTACACGAAATGAGGTTAAAAAAATAAAAACAGCTCTGCTGATGAGGAGCTGCGCCTCTCCCAGGAACCCAGCACACAACCACAGAATACAACAGGTGGGTGTGTGATACACCACAAAGGCTCGGGGAGTGGGCATTCCTGCAGAGGGTGAGGTGGGTGGTTGGCAGGGCCCAACCTGAAGGGAGCTTTGAGGACACTCTGCTTCATAGCTTGAGAAAAAGTCTCATGCTTAGGAGGCATTCAACATTACTAATTAAAAAAAAAAAAAAATCATTGCCCTCAAGTCAGTTCTGATCCATAGCCACCCTATAGGACAGAGCAGAACTGCCCCATAGGGTTTCCAAGGAGCGGATGGTGGATTTGAACTGCTGACCTTTTGGGTAGCAATCTTAGCACGCAATCATTGTGCCATCAGGGCTCCCACTAAAGAGATAAGGGAAGGTAAAATCCGAACCTGATGACTTCACCCAGAGAACAGACTCACACTTTATCGCCACTGATAAAAAGGCAAGATTTCTAACCCTTTGGTGAGCTAACAAGGAGACTGGTGGTGCCGTGGTTAAAGTGCTCAGCTGCTAACTGAGAGGTCAGCAGTTAGAACCCACCAGCTGCTCCACGGGAGACAGATGTGGCAGTCTGCTTCCATAAAGATTACAGCCTAGGAAATCCTATGGGGCAGTTGGACTCTGTCCTGCAGGGTCACTGAGTTGGAATTGAACTGACGCAGTGGAATTGGTTTGGTTTGGTAAGCTAACTGGTAAGGAGGGATGACTGATGTTCAGTCACTAATGTGGTTGATAAGAACAGAATGAAAAGTCTCCCATTAATCAGCATGCCCTGGTGGCGCAGTGGTTAAGAGCTCGGCTGCTAACCAAAAGGTCAGCAGTTGGAATCCACCAGCCGCTCGCTGCTTAGAAACCCTATGGGGCAGTTCTACTCTGTCCTATAAGGTCACTATGAGTCAGAATCAACTCACTGGCAATGGGTTTGGGTTTGTGTATTGCCAGTATATGCTAGGCCTCTGGATGTAAGATAGACAAGAGTCCTTACCTCAAGGAGCCACATCCAGTGTGATGGTACCTCTTGGGCCTACAGGAGCCTGGGGAGGGAGCTGACCCTGTCCCTGCCCCATGTCATGCCTTGGCTGCAGGACTCTTGATTGGCTCCTCGTTGACTCATGTATGACAATTCCATCTCCTCTGAAAGGCTCTCCTCCATGATCAGAAGGACAGAGGCATTGGCCATGAACAACACTTACAGCGTCATCGTTAAGTGGGGTCTACCTGTTGGGGGCACTGGGTCAGGGGAAATGGGAGGGATGTAAAGGAGCTAGATTCTTGTCCCCCAAACAAGAGGTCCAAGATGAGGTCCAACATTGCACAGAAAAATGGCAGTACACTTATATTATTTGGAAACCCTGGTGGGGCAGTGGTTAACAGCTACAGCTGCTAACCAAAAGGTCGGCAGTTCAAATCCACCGGGCACTCCTTGGAAACCCTATGGATGTAGTTCTACTCTGTCCTACAGGGTCACTATGAGTCAAAATCAACTTGACGACAATGGGTTTGGTGGGTATTTTTATATAGTATTTAGAAACATGGAAAAAATGGGTGACAGAGCCCAAAGTTGTTGCCTCTGGGGAGTGAGAAGGAGGAGGGGAAGGGGTGAAGGCAAGCCCAGCTGTTTGTCCTAATGTGCCTTTTAGCACTATTTGATGATAAAACTACAGACAGTATTTTCAAATACATATTAATTTAAAAAAGAAGGCTGTGCTTAGCCCAGGTAATGGCTTTTGAGTGGTAGGATTATAGACACCGTAATATCTGACTCAGGGATGTATTTTGGTGTCCTGAAATACCAGTATGGAGACAACCACCCATTTATAAGGGTGACGGTTGTTAAATTACCTACGTAAAGTAGGGTGGGCAAATGGCCTTGCTTCCAAACCCCCTTGGCAGTGTTTCCTAGGAGAGTATCTTTCTTGAGTTTCTTCTAAATGCACTGTAAGGGAAGTGGTCGCTGAGAAAATGCCCAGGTGCCTTAGGGGAGTGGGGCTACACACAGAGGCTTTATTCAAATTCAGAGACTCGGACTTCTTTAAGTCACTCGGTCCTCTGCAGCCTGTTCTCCAGTCCTGGGGCTAATGTGTTACCTAAGCCCTTCTGTCGTAAGTTCTCCTGAGATAAGGCTGTGAGCACTGTCAGGTCAGCTATGTGGAAATAGGGAACTGACTCATAAACGAAGAAGTCATTCCCTTGGCTGGGCTAGCACACAGAAATGTGATAAGGAAGTTGGAAATGTTTTTATGAGGTCTTCAGAAAGGCTCAAAGCTCTTCAGTCTAGGCGTGGTTTAATAAAATATGTGGCTTACCTCAAGGGGATGTACTTTAAAGCTCTTTCTGGGCCTATACTTTGATGATTTATGAAGAAAGGGAGCTTTCATTGCAAGTGCTATGCTAGTAGCCCAGTGGAATAAAGCAGCCACTCATATCCTCTTTACGAAACCTGCCGGATCTTACCAGGGACCTGTCACGGGTTGAACTGTGTCCCCCAAAAAGATATGGTGTCCTAATCTCTGGTACCTATGAATGTCACTTTCTTCGGAAACAGGGTCTCTGCAGATAGAATTAGTTAGGTTAACGTGAGGTGGGTCCCAGTCTCATCTGAGTGGTGTCCTTATAAAAGAGAAGAGACACAGACAAGACAGGTACAGAGGGAAGAGGCCCATGTGACGATGGACGCAGAGAATGGAGTGATGCTGCCACAAGCCAAGGAATGCCTGGAGCCACCAGAAGCTGGGAGAGAAACGAAGAGTCCTTCCCTAGAGACTTCGGAGAGATCACAGCCCTGCCAGCACCCTGAATTCAGACTTCTGGCCTCCAGACTAGAAGAGAATCAACTTTTGTTGTTTGAAGCCACCTAGTTTGTGGTACTTTGTTGCGGCAGCCCCAGGAAACTCACACAGATGCCCATCTTTTCCCACCCAACATGGAGTGTGGGAGAGGATGGCCTTGGAGGGCAAGGCTCCTTGTTCAGTCAGCTGAATCCACCTCATCAGAGGGGTGATGGCTGAAGCCCGTCCTCCTCCCAGCCTGCACCGACCACGTGGGTCACTGTAGCCATCGGAAGGCTTGGGCACTGGCTTGTCCAGGCAACTGTACCTTCTGGTTCACTTATTGCTTTAACTTCTATGGTTAAAACCATTCATTTTTAACCCTTAAAATTGAAATTCTTTCTAAAAGTAGACTCGTGTAACTCAGTAATAATTGTTATTTACTGAATATGATATTTTTTCTCAGGATGATTGTTCTGAACATTGGTTACGATTCCACAGTGCCATAGTGGCCTGGCAGAAAGGCATGAGATTTAGAATCTGAAGAGGTAGGATCAGCTCTTGGGTCCAAATTTCCTATTCTGTGACGCTGGGAAAGTCACTTCCTCTCCTGAGCTTCCATTTTCCTACTGCGATAAGCTGGACAGCTTCACGGGCTTGACATGAGGATGAACAAGGTAACATGCCAGAATGTAAGCTCCACAAGGGCAGGGGTTTGTCTGTCTGTCTGTCCATCAGTGAATCGTCATCACCTAGAACGGTGCTTGACACAAAGTAGACACTCAGCAAACAAATATCAGTTGTTGAATAAATAGTCAAGAGTATGCTTTAGCAACCGTGAAACAGTGTCCAAATGCTGGGGCTACTCTGATGTCTAGAAAGTACAACCAATTAGTCTGAACGTATAATGACTCTAGGATATATGTTGAAGATGGGGGTAGGAATGAACGACTAAGTCCCTTTCACCAGTTTATTTTCTTGATTTACCATTTCCTTCTAAAAATGGTGTTTGACACACCTCCCTGACTTTAATATAAATCTTGTTTGTTGTTGTTGTTAGGTGCTGTCAAGTCATTTTCAGCTCATGGCGACTCCACGAGTTACGGAAGTAGAACTGCCCCATAGGGTTTTCTTGGCTGTAATCTTTGTGGAAGCAAATTCCAATGAGTGGGTTTAAATGGCCAACCTTTCAGTTAGCAGCCGAGTGTTTAACTGTTTGTGCCACCCGAGCTCCTTACATCTTGTTTAGGTTTGGTTATTCAGCTGAAAGTTAACAGAGATTTTAAAATCAAATACGCCCACAAAGTTCCTACGGGTTTCTTCATAGATATCCTGGTGGCCAGTGCAGGAGTAGCTGTAAAAGCACACGGCAGTGACACCATAAATTGAAGTGGGCCAAGAAGGCGTGTGTTATAACGTGAGAGGGATGGTGTGAGTATCAGGGTTGACCCAGGCCTGCACCCTGAATCAATATTCTCCCCTCAGCGGTCTGACAGAATCTCCTAACTGCCTCAGCCACTGCTGTCCTTACGCCAGCATAATTAGAAAGTTCCTTAGCCGCTTTGCGCCTCAGTTTCTTCTCCTGTCACACAGGCTACTGAGTGCTTCAGTCTATAAGACACTGGCCTTGTTACAAAGATGAATATGACAGGTCCCCATTCTCAAGAAACTCACAATCTAGTTGGTTGAAAACTTCAGAGAACCTCAAATCACATAACTTAAAAATACCCCCAAATCTTTTAAGATATTACAAGTTTTCTGGTTTTAACTTTTTTTTTTTTTTAAAAAAAAGCTTTTCAGGAAAAAAAATCATGCACTTTTTGATACTGTAATTTTTACAAATTAAATAGTACTTTGCACATACTAAGGGAACTAACGAACCAAAGGAATGCAATGTGAATCCCATTCTAAATGAAATAATCTTCTCCTAACTTACTGTCGTGGGTTGAATTGTCTTCCTCAAAAAGCTATGTAGAAGTCCTAACCCCCCAATACCTGTGACTGTGACCTTATGTGGAAATAGGATACTTGCATCAAGTAAAATTGAGGTTATACTGGATTAGGATGGGCCCTAAATTCATGGCTGGTGTCCTTATCAGGTGAGAGAGATTTGAAGACATGAGGAGACAGAGGAGACAGCCACGTGAGGCAGAGATTGAAGCGATGTGGCCACAAGCCAAGAAACGCCAAGGATTGCGGGCAACCACCAGAAGCTGAAGAGACAAGGAAGAATTCTTCCCTAGAGCCTCCAGAGGGAACACAGCCCTGCCGACACCTTGATTTCAGACTTTTGGCCTCCTGGACTGTGAGAGAATCAATTCCTGTTGTCTTAAGTCACCCAGCTTGTGGTAATTTATTACGGCAGCCCTAGAAAATTCTTATCTTTTTAAATACATTCACATTTTTACATGTCCGTTTTTGTTCAATGAGGAAACATCTTCATGGTCCCCCAGCATCGCAGATAAGCATCACTAAGCTAATCGAGTCCAGAACTCCTTGGGGGTGACTGTCAGGGTGCAGTGTGGCTGAGGAGGGGCCCAGCCGAGTTCCTCTTTCTAGTGCCTGACCTCACTGCTCAGATGGCGCAGACGCCCGGCCTAGGGAACCTAAAAACACATGCCTGGGTTCAAACCTCCCTGGTTCTCCTCTTTGTAGAGGGGGAGGGGCATGATTCGTTCAGTTGTCCAAGCAGCTAGATAATTAACGTTTTGGGGACGAGAAGAGAAGGATCGTGAAAACACGTGGGTGTGCAGAAACTGTAAAAGGACAGCAACAGCCCCCAGAGCTGAGGAAGTATCTTTGGGAGTCCCCCAAGAAGGACGTGTTGAATAAATAAGAGACTGAGAAAAGACATCTGAGACAGTCTTTTCTTAAAACCTAAGTGGAGTATAGGTTCCTTAAATAATACTCCCTGCCTCCTTCAAACTTGAATTAAACACTTTCATCATTCACACATTTATTGAGTCTAAGTAATTTCAGTATATCCTTCAGGTAAAATACTACTCGGTCTTTTAAAACACTTCTGAAGAAATTCTGACATATTCACAGTATAATGGTAAGTGATAATGGTATGCATAAATAGAACCATGCCAATTAAGTCACTATGTAGATGCATTTAAAAAGCCTGGATGGATTCAGACCAAAATGCCAGCAGTGGCTGTCTCTGGGAGGTGGGATTATAGGTGATCATTTCTTTTCTCCTTTATATTTCACTGTAATTTCCCCATTTTTTAAAAAAAAGCATTTAGTAATTTTTCATTACTTTGACTGTACTCTGTTGTTGGGTTCTGTGCTAGACTCTGGGGGTGGGGGTCCTGGGGGGTGCACAGGGAGGCTGGCCTGGAAACACGGTCACAACTGTCAAGGGAGTAGAACAGAAGCACATCCAGAGAGGTGGTAAGAAGGGGCTTATTATGACCTGTATCCCCACAAAAGATATGAACGCCTAACCCCTGCACAGGTGAATGTGACTTTGGGGAACTAGGGTTTTTCTTTATAGATGTCATCAGTTAACTAAACCATACCAAACTAGGGTAGGTCCTACTTCTTAATTTCTTCTGAGTGGTGTTTTATAAAAGAGGACAGACATGGAAACAGTCACACAGGGGGAAGACAGCATGTGAGGATCCCTCCATAAGCCAAAGAATGCCAAAGATTGCCAGCAGCCACCAGACACTGGGACAGAGGCATGGGACAGTTCTTCTCTCAAAGCCCCCAGAGGGAATCACCATGGCTGAGAACCTGATTTGGACTTCTAGCCTCCAGAACTGTGAGAAAATACATTTTCGTTCTTTAAAGTTACCCATTTTGTGGTATTTGGTATCACAGCCCTAGGAGACTATCACAGCCCTAGGAGACTAACAGCAGTCAGGAGATGTGTTCCTGAGGCTATGTTTGGGTAAGGTATTAAAGTACGAACAACTGTTCACCAAGGAGAGAAAGAGGGAAATAGCATTCCAGAAAGAGGGAACAACATATGCAGAAGTATGAAGGAACCCTGTAGAACCACGATTGAAATAGTTAACAATAGCTAATACAGATGGAGAATAAGCCTTTGGGGGGTTCCTAGAGGGTTGCTATGAGTTAGAATTGACTCCATGGCAACCGGTTTTTAGCCTCACAAATAATCAAGGAAATACAAACTACAGCCACTGTGAGTGCAGTACGAGGGGTTTCTATATGGCCTTTCTGGCCCTGGGTTTGTAGTTCTGCCAAGATGATTTGCTAGGCCACAATGTTGCAAATGGATTGGTTAGTCTACTATGCAAATAAGGTGTGTAAAACCCTTGCGGGGATTGGTAGATTACTATGCAAATTAGGTGACTGTGGCCTACTGAGAGGATTGGTTAGTTAGTGGTCTTGGAGGGAGGACTCGGCTTGTAAAAGAACCAATCCCACAGAGGGTGAGGAAGACCTCACTACCATCAAGAAAAACACATCCTTGGACCCAGAGTCCACGTGCTGAGAACCTCCTAGACCCAGGATACAGAGTACTGTAACCTAGAGACAGCGGGAACCAAGAGATCAGCATGAGACGGCTGCAGTGAGCTTCCCATTTCACAAAGTGAGGTGGCTGCAGTGGGCATGCTGACCCATGGAGCATAAGAGAGCCGAGTGCCCTTGGGCAGGAGGCATGCTGGCAGAACAGGGTGCCTCTATGCAGTTGTCAGCACAGCTAAAGAGCTGCAACACTTGCCTAAGCAGGGCAGAGGCCAGGCCCGAGCAGGCCGAGCTTGCAGACATGGCCAAGAGAAGGGCCGTTGGCTAACATAGCCAAGAAGGAACTGAAAATTGTCTTGGTTGGAAGCTGTCCTGATGGATGAACTGTAGCCTGTCTCCTGAGTTGTATCCTGTTACCTCTAAGGTGACCCTGATCCCAAGCTGTAGCCTATTACTTCCCTAAAAACCACATAATCATTGAGTATGGTCTGTGAGTTGTGTGTGGCCACTGCAATGAATCATGGAACCCAGGAGAGAAGTGTGTGTGCGTATGGGGGTGGGGGGGGAATGGCTGCTATCGGAAGTGTGAAAAAGTTGTCGAGCGGAGGTATGACCTCCACCTCATAGGAATCAGCTGTGGGCTGATCCTGATTCTCTTCCTTCCTCCTGAATGTAGATGAGGTCCCACGCTATGAGATTACAGTGAGGTACTGTTTTGCTCCCTAAATTAGCAAAGAGAAAACTACTTACAGCAGGAGAGGGAGCAGCATAAGTCACTCATTCTGTGCTGGTGAGGCTGGGAACAGGCACAGCCATCCTAGGAGGCAATGTTGCAAGACGTATTTAGAGTCTTAATGTTCCTCCCCACTGGTCCAGTAATTCTTACTTTTATATAAAGTTGAATTTGAGATGTGGACAAAGATCTATGCACCCAGATGTCCACCGTGATTTTATTCATTCATTCATTCATTTTTGGCAATGGGTTCACAGGTGTTCGTTGCATTACTTTGCTATATAACTGACATGTAAACATTTTTTGTATGCATCAAATATTATATAATTAAAATATTTAATTATATACACATTACATTTTTACAGCATCTGGCATTTCCAGAGCATTTTCATCCTCATTGCATTATTTGATCTTCATGACCTTCCTATAAATTGGGGAGGGCAAACTTTATTCTAGGAAAACAGTGGGCCTATTGGTCAGCTTGTCATCTCCCCAGCTCCTTCTCAGAGAAACTTGATCCATCCTTAGCCCCTGGAGGGTGAAGCCACATGCACCACGAGATCTCCCAGCACCACCCTGGTGGTAGTGATGTTATTTGTAATGTCACAAATAGAAACAACCTTGCATAGCCACCAGGAGGGGAGAGTGGCATCCATTTCAGAATGAAGGACTAATATGGGGCCACAGTTTTGATAATTTTTAACAGCACGGACTAATGGCAAATTTGTCCCATATGGGTCTATAATTTCTTTCTTTTCCTCATTGCTCCCTACAGTTTGACCTAGAGACCCAGCAGACACTCAGATGTAGTAGTCTAACTGATATACTAAGAGAGCTCCTGGAAAATGGAATCTGATATGAGCGTTGTAATAATAAAAATATATAAAGCAGAAGGAGAAAGAATAAAAAATTAATATACTTTGCTTTTTCTCCCCCTTTCCAAGGGCTGAATAAAGTTCAGTTTTGTCACAAAAGAATCTCTAACATCCCCTCGATGAGCCATGTTGACTGAGCATGCACTCTGGGTCACATGGTGAGGGAGGGAGGGCAAAGACGAGCCAGGCTCTCTCCTGGAGCTACAGTCCAGTGTGAAATGGGAGGATGCCCCATTTTCTAACAGATCTCGTCTCCACCCTGGTTGACTTCCACTGAACTCTGCCTGTCCTACTGGTTGTGATGAATAAATCAGTAATCCCACTTCCTGGGTGGAAAATAATTTATTTTTCTCTCTTGACAACTGTTCTCAATATCCTTCCATTAAACCACATACCGCAGGTAGGTATGTGTGTGTATCCGGTTATTTCCTCCTGTTAGTTGCCAATTTTATGAGACATAATCCTCAGTTAAAGTACCTACTTACACTTAAGACTGTACATTTCTATATATTTCCAGAAATTCCCATTTCTGTCCACCCTCATGTATATTAGCGTTAATGAAAATGAGCATTAAAAATAATCTGTTCACGATAAATAGATCCTGATCAAAAGGAGGAAAACGTGGAACAGAACATCAAATTCCTACGGAAACCAGACTTACTGGATCCATTGAGACTGGGGGAACTCCCGAATTTATCATGCTAAAATAATCTTTAAATCTTGAACCGAAACTATCCCATGAAGTTATCTGTAAACAAAACAACAGCTTGGCACAGTTAACAAAGAATGCTGGCCTTGAACATTTCGTCCTTTTAAAAAATTATCTGAATGCAGTCAAATTGACATCAGTTAACTCTAAAGCACAGATGAGAACTTCACAGGGCGTAGAGAGTAAAAGTTAATGGTGGTGAAACAATATGGGTAGAGATAATGAGGCTACTGACACTTGTGAGAAATGTAACCAATAGCACTGATTTGTACATGTAGAAATTGCTGAAAGGGGGAATGTTTTGTTGTGTATATTTTCCCCAAAAACAAAAGTAATCTGTTCATCACAGACTAATTTCTGATTGTCAGAATCAGCAAAGACGCTGATTCATTTTTGGCATTTTGATTCTCTTCAGGAAGAAAACAATTGAAAAAGATAAGGGGAAACTGGAATCAACACTTCCCCCAAATACCTATTAAGACAAAAGGTGCTTAACTCATTATAATACTAACAACAGCAGATTTTTTTTTTATAATTTATTTTATTTTTGTTGTTCTTGTTGAGAATATACACAGCAGAACATACACCAGTTCAACAACTTCTATATGTACAATTCTGTAGCACTGATTACGTTCTTGGAGTTGTGCAACCATTCTCACCCTCCTTTCCTGAGTTGTTCTTCCCTCATTAACATAAACTCACTGCTCCCTAAGTTTCCTATCTAATCTTTCAAGTTGCCATGGTCAATCTGATCCCATATAAATAGTTCTTAAAAGAGCACAATGATTAATGCAGACATCCTTTATTAGCTAAACTAAACTATTGTTTGGTTTTAAAAAGACTTTAGGGGCTATTTTTGGTTTAAGATTAAAAATCATCTCAGGGCAATAGTTTCAGGGGTTCATTCAGCCTCCATGGATCCAGAAAGTCTGGATTCCAATGACAGCATAATTCTTAATAGTAGCTAACATTTTCTAATGTTAGCTCATCATAAATATCTCGTTTAGACCCCCCAAGATGGCTGAGAGGTTACTCATACTATTATCACCATTTTATAACTGACTTCAGAAAGAAGTAAACGGAGCTAGGACTCCCACCCTGAATCTGACTCCTACCCACTAAATGCCAATGTATAATACCATAAAGACTTTATTTTTAGAAAGAAGTTTCATTACTGTGTTATTTATAGCTATGCATATACTCGTATCTATGTATGCATATTTATACATGTATGGATACAGACATACATGTAAATACATATATATAGCTAATACAAATATATGAAGGTGCATTTCAGTAAACCACCTCACATTTCTGTAGTTAAGATAGGCCTGAATTCATTTTGTTGAAAGTCCTTTTTACCTAAGCAGTTGCTACAAATATTTTTTTTTTAAATCTGTATTTTTTTCTGATCTACCTCAGTTAAAAAGGCTATAAACCCTCTTTCTCCAAGTTGTCCTTGCCCAGAAGGGACATGCTCAGGGACTCAGCCAGTTGCCATGGCAACAGCCGGGCTGACCCAGCCCCCAGGTTGGAGACTGGTGTGAAAGGTTGTTGAAGATATGGAAGCAGAGCCCCAGGAGGTACTTCTCGGGTCCCCTGGGGCAACCTCATCATAGAAGCAGAAGCAGAAGCTACCCTCTGCAGTGCCTCTGCTAAGACCAACCTTCGCCAGCCAGGGACGATTCTTTCTTCACTCCCCCCACCCCACCTCTGCAGAGTGGGTGGATGGGTAGTTAGAGGCAAAGGTAGGAATCGGGTCTCTCCCATTTATACTTAAACAAGGAAAGAAGGTAATTTCTTATGGAGGAGATATGGGTGTGCTAAACCGTGGGCACTCACCCTAGCCACTCACTCAAGGCCCAGCCCTTTGGCACTCGCTTCTCCCCAAGGGGCTGCATCTGTCACTGGTGCATGACGGGAAGACACCTGGGGGATGATGGGAGGCCCCTGCCAGTGGATTATGGGAAGCCCCTCCTGGTGGATGATGGGAGGGCCCACTGGGGGATGGTGGGAAAACAGTGCTGGAGGATGATGGGAAGGCTCTCTGGTACTTGCTGAGAAGGGTCTACTAGTGGATGATGGGAAGTTCTTCCCTGACAAGGTTTTTGAGAGGTGGAAGACTTCCTCCCTTTCCAGTGAATAAACCCTTCTGGGGGTTTATCTGCTCCTCATCCCCCAAAGAAAGGAGGAAGGTGGTCTGAGCGAGTGTTTTGGGGGATTTCAGCATTTGAAAGAGCTGCTTCTGTGATCTCCAAGCACTGCCGCGTCACCTGGGGGTTAAGGGTCAGGAAGTCTGGGGGCTCCCTGGCTTGAAGAAGGGAGGGCCACCTAGCGCGTACCCTGTCTCTGGACGACTAAGGCTCTCTCCCTGATCTGAGCTGAACTGGGAGCAAACTCTCTGGAAGGGGCGGAAGGCTTGGAATACAATCCATTGCTCCTCCACCTTGCCTTTGGTGTAGGGAGGTCTGGTAGTGCAATGGTCAAGCGCTCGGCTGCTAACCGGAAGGTCGGCGGTTCCAACCCACCAGCGCTCCTCGGGAGAAATATGTGGCAGTCGGCTTCCCTAAAGATTACAGCCTTGGAAACCCTATGGGGCAGTTCTACTCTATCCTATAGGGTTACTGCCCAGAATGACTGGACAGTAATGGAACAGTCCTTTGGTGTTAATTATTTGGTAATTGCTAAACCCGCAAGGTAGTGGTATTACTGTAGATTGACTGAAAGATTGCGGAGCATGAAACAAATTGTATGGGCCATAAATCAAAAGGTAAATTTTATGATTCTGTAGCACTCTGACTTGGCATCCAGCTGCTAATCACGTGGTCCACAACAAGTTTGCTTAACCACTCCTTTGCTTAAGCCACTTTGTGGTCTCTTCAGTCTAAGGCTCACTGAGCCATTGGTTCTCTCCTTGGTAGGTTGGGTTAAGGTCACTCACAGAAAACATGGTTACCCCTTGAAAGCCAAGCTCTGGGGGCAGTTAAGTGCAGTGATTAGGAACAGAAGCTCTTGAGTCAGACTGCTTGGTTGGAGGCCCACTGGCTGTGTCATCTTGAGTATTTACTTCACTGTGACTCAGTTTCCAACGGGGAAATGTTAGTGAGGATTTCAGAAGACAACCCAAGCAAAACACAATAGCTCTGGCACCGAGTCTGCACTTCACAAGCATTAGTACTTTGGTTGTTAGAGCAAATTTGAAAGTTCTGTTTCTTCTATTTTTCTTTGCAAAAAAGCTACCATTTTTTCTATATCTGTGATTCTTTTACCATTGCAGATGTTTTATTATAAAATTAAGACATGCTTAATTGTAGTAGATGATTAAACTGCCAACAATATTTTTTAAAAAACTAATGATTGCCTTTTATCCCAAACGTCTTCCTCCCCTCTCAGAAAGCCTGTTAAATTTTGGTTTCATCTTTACAATTAAAAAACAACATAATTGTGAAGTCTTGTTTGTTAGTTTGCTTGTTAATTGTTTATTTATTCAATAAGTGATGTGTTTGGACCCAAGGATTTGGTTAAAATGGCAACCTGCCATTATGTGGTTGTTTCGGAGGGGAAAGTCTATGGGGTGGGGGCTGAGAGGGGCGTGTGTGCTCTGGAAGATGCATGGATTATTCACCCAGTGGATTTGGCATCTAATGCTGCCTGCCAGCAAGACCAAACTCTGTGTTTACTGACACCGTCCTGCCCAGGTCCCTACAGAAAAACAAACACATGGTTATGGAGGCAACTTTCTATGATTTCTTTGTAATGTCTTCATTGTTAACATTAAGTAACTATTGTAATAGATACTGACACAGTAATAAAATATTGTTGATCCCCACAGCATCCCTTTGAGGTTGGGAGGGCTTATTCTCCTCAGTTTACAGAATAGGAAACTGAGGCACAGACGTTGGGTGAGTTGCCCAGAATCACCAAAGGTAATAAGCAATGTTGTTGTTAGATGCCATCGAGTCGGTTCCGACTCATAGTGACCCTACAGGACAGAGTAGAACTGCCTCATAGGGTTTCCAAGGAGCAGCTGGTAGATTTGAACTACCAACCTTTTGGTTAGCAGCCAAGCTCTTAACCACTGTGCCACTAGGGCTCCAATAAGCAATGGAAACACAGAATTAGAAGTTAGGCATTCTGGCTCTAGGTAAGCAATGTTTTCACCAAAAAAATACAGTGACTTAAGACCTGTTTTCCTTCCATTTAGATAGATTTTTGGAATATTTAGTAGTTATATTTAAAGGAATAAGATGATTGGGTTGTTTTTGTTATTGTTGAAGATATTAAAACTCAAAAGCAACAAAAAGCACCAAACAATATTTAGATTTTAGATGAAACACAGTTACCTATATAATTTGCAAAAACATAAAATAGACTCTTTTCAATAAAACCGATAAAGGAAGAAAGATCCCGATCATGTTTGCCTCTCACCAGGGGATCTCAAAGACCCATGGTGTTTTTTTAATTTTAGCTTTTTGATATTTTATTGTGTTTTCGGTGAAAGTTTACACATCATATTGGGTTCTCGTTTAACAGCTTCTGTACACATTGTTTAGTGACATTGATTACATTCTTCACAATATATCAGCAGCGTCTTTATTTCCATTCTGGTTGTTCTGTTTCCGTTAACCTAGCTTCCCTGCCCCCTCCCCCCTTACCTTCTTATCTTTGGTCTAGGGTAAATATTTATCATTTGATTTCATTTAGATGATTATTTAGAGAAGCACAGTACTCACGGGTGATATTATTTACTTTATAGGTCAATCGGTCATTTGGCTGAAAGGTGATCTCTGGGAATGGTTTGAGTTCCAAGTTTAAAGAGTTTCCAAAGGTAATAATCTCAGTTTAGTGTAGTCTCTACAGTCCAGTAAGTCTGGCCTTTTACTTAGGAATTTGAGTTTTGTTCTACATTTTTCTCTGGAGAACAATAGTTGTATCTCAGATGGCCACTCCCAAGTTTTTGAGACCCCAGACACTACTCACCAAACCAGAATGTAGAACATTGTTTTATGGACTATATTGTGCCAGTTGACCAAGTTGTCCCATGAGACTATGGTCTTAAGCCCTCAAACCCAGTGAACCAGTCCTGTGAGGTGTTTGGTTATGTCTCCAAAGTATCCATAACTGTGCCCCATATGTGCTTTATTTTATATTCAAAAATATATGCAGTGTACATAAATATGTAGTTAAATATGCCCACAGTTACACCTATATATTCACATTCATATGTTCATATATGCTTGAGGAAGGAATTCTTTTTTTTTTAAATTGTACTTTAGATGAAGGTTTATAGAACAAACTCGTTTCTCATTAAACAGTACACATATTGTTTTATGACATTGGTTGACAATCCCCTGACATGTCAACACTGTCCCTTCTTGACCTTGGGTGCCCTATTACCAGCTTTCCTGTCCCCTCCTGCCTTCTAGTCCTTGCCCCTGGGCTGGTGTGCCCCTTTAGTCTTGTTTCGTTTTATGGGCCTGTCTAATCTTTGGCTGAACGGTGAACCTCAGGAGTGACTTCATTACTCAGTTAAAAGGGTGTCTGGTGGCCATACTCTTAGGGTTTCTCCAGTCTCTGTCAGGCCAGTAAGTCTGGTCTTTTTTTGTGAGTTAGAATTTTGTTCTACATTTTTCTCCAGCTCTGTCTGGGACCCTCT
>NW_004444064.1:6974600-7089573 GCF_000243295.1 Trichechus manatus latirostris
ACTGGACTCAGTCTGGTGGAGGCCATGGTAGTTGTGGTCCATTAGTCCTTTGGACTAATCTTTCCCTTGTATCTTTAGTTTTCTTCATTCTCCCCTGCTCCCGAAGGGGTGAGAGCAGTGGAGTATCTTAGATGGCCTCTCACAGGCTTTTAAGACCCCAGACACTACTCACCAAGGTAGAATGTAGAACATTTTCTTTATAAGCTGTGTTATGTCAATTGAGCTAGATGTTTCCCGAGACCATGGTCCCCACAGCCCTCAGCCCAGCAATTCGGTCCCTCAGGGAATCCGGATATGTCTATGAAGCTTCCATGACCTTGTCAAAGGCCCATGTTTTGCTGGCTTGGTTGAGCACCTACTATGCGGAAAACACTTCTGTGTCCTCTGGGAGAGACAAAGACGAGGGCAGCATGGCTCCTGATATCCACAAATCAGACAGCCACCCAGACAACTATGACAGGAGACAGAATCTTGTGTGTGTGATAAAGATGGTTCAAGGTATTATGGGAGTTAATAGACAGTGAGCACAGCTAGCTTGAGGCATCAGTAGAAGCTGCTGGAAGGAGGTATCAAGTATTTAGAGAAACAAATTTTAAATACTGACCAAATACAGGTAATATGTACTAATAAAAAAAACCTTGTTTGGTATAAGTAGAGGGTCAGCGAATATAAGGGAAACCCTCAATGAGATGGATTGACACAGTGGCCTCAACGATGGGCTCGAACATACCAATGATCATGAAGATGGCACGGGACTGCTCAGCATTTTGCTCTGTTGTGTATAAGGTCATCATGAGTTGGAGCTGACTTAACAGCAACGAACAACACTACCACCACTTAAAAAAAAATTTACATTTTGTCACAGACTTTAATCCCTTCATGCCCGGTGGTCCCCACAGCCAGCGACCATGAACTTTTTCAGCCTCTGCAGTTTATTGGGAAGATGCTGTACTACTGACAGTGCGTGTTGCTGTAAGACAGGGGCCTTTGTGACTGTTTGAAACCGAAGTCATGGGTGTGTGCTGCGAATTACTGTTTTTACAGGGTAGTGAATGAGGTGTCTGAATGTTTGGTAGGAAAAATAGAAAATTTGAAAATTTGCATTTGTTACACATATGTACCAATAGACCCCAGTGGGAACTCTGGGGTATAATTAGGGGTAGTTCATATGTACCACTGAACATTTAGGGTAGGCTTGTGGGAGGGGGCAAGAAAAAAATGTGGAGCCCTAGTGGCGCAATGATTAAGAGCTCTGCTGCTAACCAAAAGGTGGGCAGTATGAATCCACCAGCTGCTCCTTGGAAAGCCTATGGGGCAGTTTTACTCTGTCCTATAGGGTCGCTATGAGTTGGAATTGACTCAAGGGCAATGGTTTTTTTTTTTTTTTTTTGGTTTTTCTACCAAAAATTCAGGTACACTCCATGTTTCAGCATGCTTCCGTCAATGAAAACACACATTATCAACAAAAACTCCAAGCGGAAATAATTGGATCACCAAAGGGTTAAAGTACATAGATAGCTAGATAGATACACAGAGTTGAAGCTCTTTTCTTCTTCTCTGAGCCCTATTCCCCTCTCTCTCCCCAAAGGTGCCCTTATCATGAATTTAGAGCTTTTTCAGGAAGTGGCACCTTAGCCAGTCTTTGAAGGATGGATGTGATTTTCTCTAGGCAGAGATGGCGAGAGAAGGAAGGCATTCCAGGGAAGGGCACGCTCAGAGGAGGGGAAACAGGGCTGTGTTTGGGGACGTGCTGGTGGTTTGGTTTGTCTGAAGCACGAAGCATGTATATATAGGGCGGGGTGACCGGCTCTGCGGCTGTAAAGATGCCCTCCTCATGGGAAGCCTTGAGTGCCCCCGAACAAGACTGGTGGTTTTTATGGAGTGGGTGTTTCTGAACAGAGCAGGCTGCGGGGTGGCTAAGAGGGCCAAAGGCTGGAGGCTGAGAGGTTAAGTACGGGGCTATTTCCGAAGTTCAGAAAGGGGCAGCGGTTGGGGGGAAGGGGCGGGGAGTAAGAAGGCGTGGTTCTAGGTGATGACAGAGAATGGAAAGGAGAGCATGAGGGCCCCTGAACAGGAGTGTCAGGTGACCGGATGTGGGGGCAAGGAAAAAGGGAGGAAGATAACCGGGAAGCCAGGAGGATGGGATCCATTTACAAATGAGAGTATGAATGAGTGTACGTGCGTGCGTGAGTGCGTGCGTGCGTGCGTGTGTTTGTGTGTGTGTGTGTGTGTGTGTGTGTGTGTGTGTAAAGGAAATGAGAAGAAATGGAGCTCCATTTGGGACACCGGAATCAGAGGCCGCTGGAAGACCCCGAAGTAGTTGGAACTCATGTCGGGGACCGGGGAGGGATGTCAACGCTTGGCGGACGTCAGTGTGGACACGCGTCTGCTAAGAGGTCAGAACTGATTTCTGAGAGGGGCGGGGATGTTTACAAACAAGGCAAAAGATGTCGGCCGACACACCCCTCGACCGCCAGCACCGAAGGGTCACAGAGCCCAGAAAGGTACGAAGGAGTGGGCCGAGGCCTCGAGGGACCCCAGCACCGAGGAGCGGACGGGGGTGGAAGGGCAGTGCTCAGTCCCCGGCCGGCGAGAAGCCCTCTCGAGAGCGGGCCCCGAGCGCCTCCTGCCCGTGTGCTCCAGGGTGGAATTTTAAAGGCGGCGCCTCCACTGGCCACTGCGCCGAGCAGCAGGCTAAAGGGATCCAGGGGCCAGTGACACGGGTCCAGGTTAGAGAGGGCTGGGGCGCCGGGGCGGTGGCTCTGTACCCACACGCCTCGAGCGCCGCCCCCGGGTCGCACATCCCAGCTGCTCCCTCTCCCCGGGCGGCGATTGGTGGATGCGCCCTTCGGTTTCTAGAACAGTAGCCTATGGCCGCCACTGGCTCCTCCCCGCGCCTTCAGCCCCGCCCCTTCACCTGCCCGGGCCTGGAGGGAGGCGGGGCTGGCTGCATCTCCCAGGCAACGGCGGACGCGGCGGTGCGGGCTGCGGCTTCGCCGGGAATAGAGACACAGCGGCTGCGGCGGCGGCGGCGGAGACCCAGGCTGGGACGAGGCCATGTCGGATCTGGGCTCGGAGGAGTTGGAGGAGGAGGGAGAGAATGATATTGGGGTGAGAGCTCCTGGGGACGGAGGGGTTGTCCGGAGGCCGGTTCCGAGAGTGGAGAGGGTGGAGACCAGGGGACGGGAACCACAATCCCCAGGCAGCCCGGCCAGGGACAAGGACCACGCCGGCCACACCGGGCACTGCGTCTTGGAAGTGGTTGTGAAAGATGAAACGTTATGACCTCCAGTTGCCACATCCCTTCCTCCCGCTCGCCCAGTCCTCTTCCTCTATGAAAGACAAAGTTTCCAGGTCAAAGGCTTGGGAAGCTGCCCCTCCCCCCGTCAGCCCCCCAAGGAGGCAGTTTCCTTGGGTGTCCGGAGTCCCCAAGTTCCAGCTGTCACACCATCCTTGAATCAGTCATTTCTGTATGTGAGCTTGACACCCTAGGGCTAAGAGGATGAAGGAACTCTGCTGCTTGGCAGCCTCCAGAAAGTGCTGAGAGGACCTGGGCTCCAAGATGTTACTGAGATATTGTTAGGTGCTGTCAAATCGGTTCTGACTCACAACGACCTGATGTATAACAGAACGAAACGTTGCTGCGTCCTAGCCATCCTTACAATCGTTGCTATATTTGAGCCCATTGTTGCAGCCACTGGGTCAATCCATATTGTTGAGGGTCTCCCTCTTTTTCACTGACCCTCTGTTTTACCAAGCATGATATTCTTCTCCAGGGACCGGTCCCTCCTGATAACATGTCCAAATTAAATGAGACAAGTCTCGCCATCCTTGCTTCTAAGGAGCATATTAGTACCTGAGATATTACTATGTAGACCTAGAATCCCATGTGCTTTCTTTAGTCCAGTCTGAACTGACTGAGTTATTGGAATTGTTCCTTGATTTTAGGCATTAGGGAAACAGACCATTCTCTGAGCGAAGGGAAGAGCTTCCTGCCTCCTTGCTTCTTCTCTGGCTTGCTTGAGTTTGTTTTTAAATTGTGATAAATATATATGTAACAAAACATTTGCCGTTTCAACATTCTTCCCATGTCCAATTCAATGGCATTAATTGTGTTCATCGTGTTGTGCAACCATCACTGTTACCTGTTTGCAAAGTTTTTCATTACCCTTAACGGAAGCTCAGTGTCCCGGAAGCAGTGAGTTCTCCTTCCCCCTCCTGCCTGCCCACTCCTGGTAACCACTAAGGAACAAGGGTCTGTATTCACTTGCCTATTCTAGATATTTCATAGAAGTGGAATTATACAATATTTGTCCTTTTGTGACTGATGTACTTTTTGACTTATCACTCGAGTATTTTAAACTAATCTTTGTAGGAGGGGAGGCGCCCCCTATTCCTTCTGCTTTTCAGCGGAGGCCGGGCGTGGGGTTTGAACATCCGCTGCATGAATGCAGCTAGCTCACTGTGTATACACACGTTTTGGGGAATCTGAATGGCACAAACGGTTAAGTGCTCAGCTACTAGCCAAAAGATTGGCCGTTCCACGCCATGCAGAGGTGCCTCAGAAGACAGGACTGCGATCTACTTCTGGAAGGTCACATCCTTGAAAACCCTATGGAGCAATTTACTCTGCACATAGGGGGTTGCCATGAGTCAGAATCGACTTGACGACAAATAACAACTTTTTGGTCCCTGTGGTTGGTAGTGCGCCTGATCCAGAGTCAGCTGTCTGGAGCTTTCAGTCAAGCAAGGAGACTGAACGTGGACCCACACAAGAGGGCAAGGCTTATGACCAAGGGTGACCCAAGAAAGTGAAGGGCATCTTACAATGATCAAGTACTCTGTCTTCACGTGGATGGCTTTTGCTTCGCCCTGTAGACTGATAGGAAACCCTGGTGGCATAGTGGTTAAGAGCTACAGCTGCTAACCAAAAGGTGGGCAGTTCAAATCCAACAGGTGCTTCTTGGAAACTCTATAGGGCAGTTCTACTCTGTCCTTTAGGGTTGGAATTGACTTGACGACAATGTTTTTTTTTTTTTTTTTTTTCACATGGGTAGACTGATAACTCCCTCATCTTTATATCCAGACCAGCTCTCTCTCCTGAAATCCAGACCCATATGACTGCTCCAGACACTGCCACTCGGGTGTTGTTGGATTGTTGAGACTTTGTGATGGCTTCTCATGGCCCAGTAACTACCCTCCTTCCTAATAACATATCTTAGAGGGAACTACCCTGGCTTTCTCCTCCAGCTTCATTTTATTGGTCCTGTCCTTGAAGCAGCTTCAGCCACTTCCTTCACTCTGTGTGCTCTGCTCCTCCTTCACCATTCCGCTCTCCTGGGAAGCCTGCTCTATCTCACCACTGCCTCTCCGCATCCCCACAGAACCTCCTGCAGACCTCCCTGTCTCACAGGTCACATGGCTGCAGCTGTCCTCTCTCTGTGCTCCCTACCGCTCTGGAACCACCTGGAGGACAGAGACCTCGTCTTTCTCCTGCCATGTGCTGAGAGCATGTCGCCTGGGTGGTGGAGCCTCTGAAGCACTCACACGTGCTTAGTCACCCAGCCAAGGATGCAGGTGTGAGGTATACTAGCGAGATCATGCAACCACAAGCCATCTGACTTCCAGCCTCAGCTTGTCACAGCCAGCTGGGTAGCTTGCTGTCCTTGGGATGGCGGGATTGTACGTAAGAGAAGCCTACTGAGGCCAACTTAAAGAAGGGTTTTTTACTAAAATGGTGCAGAGAAACTAGAGGGCATGCAAAGAAAAACCTGAATATCCAGGACAGCTCTGGAGGCTTCTGCCGCTAGGGTTTGGGGGTCTTTCTTCCTAAAGCTGTATGGCTTCCACATTCATTAGTGTGATTAAGAACTACCTGAAATGCTTATTAACCAGCGGGAGTGGAAGCCTTGGAATCTTCATAGAAACCACAAGCCTGGGGAACACACACACACACACACACACACGCACATACACATATACACATGCAGGTGCACAGTGTCCTAGAGCCTAGCCAGTAATGCGTCCCATCTCTATAAATCTCAGTGTAACGACTGGGCATTGCTTAAACATTGGTGACCCAGTTGATTGGCTTTTCTGGGTGAAGAGTCCATCTCTAGACAGTCAGCCACATGCTCTAAGAGTTCGTAGACAAGTGATATATCAGACAGAGCTGGACCACAGCAGGGCCTTGAAAAATGAGTGGACTCCAGGTCACACAGTGGAATGTGCCTGTGTTGTTGAGTGGTGAAGGATCAAATTGGAGAGGCTGATTGAAATTAGATTGTGGAGAACTCTGGGGACTCAACTAAATAGTTCAGATTTTATTTTGTCAGCGCTAGAAAGCCTGTTGCGGGTGGAGGGGGGCGGTGAGAATGGATGTGACCTGGACAAATTGGAATTTTAGGAAGCTCATCCTGGCAGGAGTGGCTAGTTTGAAAGGAGGAGAAACTGGAGCCATTGTTTAGACCTTTCTCTGTGGTGGCCTCAAACTTAGGAAGTGAGTGACTTGGAGCCCCTTCTTATCTTACTTGTGGGTTAAGGCTGACAGTACTACTGAGGTTCCTCCAGGGGGTAATAGTGCGGCAATTTAGAGCTCCAGCTTTGGAGTCCCCCAGTTCTGGGTCAGACCCTGGCTCTACCATTTATAAGCTGTGTGTTGTTGGGACACCAACTTTTCTGAGCCTCAAGTTCCTTAGCTGTGAAATGGGGGATAATAGTAACATCTACTTCATTGCTGTTAGCTGCCCTCAAGTTGGCCCCGACGCATGATGACCCCATGCACAAAGGAAGGAAATGATGCCTGGTCCTGTGCCATCCCCATGATTGGTTGCAGATCAGACCATTGTGATCCATAGGGTTATCATTGGCTGATTTTTGGAAGTAGACGGCCAGGCCTTTCTTCCTAGTCCATCTTAGTCTGGAAGCTCCACTGAAACCTGTTCAGCATCATAGCAATATGGAAGCCTCCACTGATGGATGTGTGGCAGCTGCATATGAGGTGCGTTGGCTGGGAATCAAACATGGGGCTCCTACATGGAAGGCGAGAATCCTACTACTGAACCACCAATGCCCTCTAATATCTACTTTTTTTTTTCCAGTTGCCATGGAGTCAACCCCAACTCATGGCGACCCAATGTGTGTCAGAGTAGAACTGTACTCCATAACGTTCTCAATGAATTTTTCAGAAGTAGATCTCCGGGACTTTCTTCCAAGGCTCCTCAGGGTGGACTCAAACCTCCAACCTTTCATTTAGCAGCTGAGAACATTAACTGTTTGCACCACCGCGTAACTTGAGCTAGAGGACTCTTTTTGTGCCCTGCAGCCCAGTTTACTTCTCAGCTCCTCCCTCCTCCCATCCTTGAAGGGTAAACCTGGCTTCCTTCCAGACAGACACTCCAGGGCATTTGCATTTCAAGTCCTGGATTATCAGAGGAAACAAATGGGGAAGGTATTTGTGTGGGCTTTGACACGTTCCACCTGCATATGCCATTTCAAGCACATTCCTATAAAGAACATGCCTCGGAGTACCTACTGTTTTTCATAAATTGGTTGATTTTGCTTATAGTGTAGAGGATTATCAAAATTAATTATAAGCTTAGATGTTGGAGGAGGGCAGCTCCCACCATGAGAAGCTACTAATTGTGGGACCTTGGACCAATGCTTCATCTTGCCCAGGCCCATTCACACACCTCCCCTGTAAGACAAGGAAAGTGTTATGTGGTGCAGAGAAATATGAGAATTCCATGGTATGTTGTCGTTGTTAGGTGCCGTTGAGCCAATTCTGACTCATAGCGACCCTGTATACAACAGAATGAAACACTGCCCCGTCCTGTGCCATCCTCACAAATGTTGCTATGTTAGCCTATGGTTGCAGCCACTGTGCCAATCCATCTCATTGAGGGTCTTCCTCTTTTTCGTTGATCCTCTGCTTTACCAAGCATGGTGTTCTTCTCCAGGAACTGGTCCCTCCTGATAGCATGTACAAAGTATATGAGACAAAGTCTTACCATCTTCACTTCAAAGGAACATTCTGGCTGTACTTCCTCCAAGACAGATCTGTTCGTTTCTTCTAGCAGTCCATGGTATAGTCAATATTCTTCACCAACACCATAATTCAGGTGCATCCATGGTATAACCAAAAACAAACCAAACCCGTTGCCGTCAAGCTGATTCTAACTCATAGTGACCCTACAGGACAGAGTAGAACTGCCCCATAGGGTTTCCAAGGAGTGCCTGGTAGATTCAAACTGCTGACCTTTTGGTTAGCAGCTGAACTCTTAACCACTACACTGCCAGGGTTTCCATTAATGGTATAGCATTTATGAAATGCTTAGAACATGGGGCGTGCTTAAGAAATGGTAGCTGTAACTATCTCGATTTCTTTCCCCAGGAATATGAGGGGGAACGGAATGATGCAGGTGAACGACATGGGAACGGGAAAGCCAGACTGCCCAATGGGGATACCTACGAGGGAAGGTATGAATTTGGTAAAAGACACGGCCAGGTAAGAACCACAACTTGACTGGAGGGTTTTCTATTTAGCTGGGTGTTGAATCTACTACCAAGTAGGACATTTTGGAATGATATGAATTACATAATCATATGTTTCAGGGGACCTACAAGTTTAAAAATGGTGCTCGCTACATTGGAGAATATTTCAAAAATAAAAAGCATGGTCAAGGCACTTTTATATATCCAGATGGATCGCGATATGAAGGTAAATGTTATGCCAAGCCAGTTTTGTGTGTGTGTGTGTTGCAAAGGTTTCTTGTTTTGTGATTGAACTTGGCTGTGGATACTGAAGTACAAGAGAGGGTTTAAAATTCTCCAGATTAGCCAGCCATTCAACAAACACAAATGGTGTTCTTAGGTTCACAGGCTGGGCAAAGAAAGCAGACTGCCTTTTAATTAATTAATCCCCAGTGGGAAATATGGCTGTCCTGTGACCAGCACATTCTGTCCCGTGAGCCAGTTTTCTTGGGAGCAAGCGACAAGGGAGGCTGTTGGGTAAGCACAGACTTGGGAGGTGGTGGGACCATGACTTTAGAGAGTTGACATCAACCTGATGGCAATGGGATTTTGGGTACCATTTGTCTGGAGTCCCTGGGTGGTGCAAATGGTTAACATGCTCAGCTGCTAAACAGTGAGGTTGGAGGTTCAAGTCTACCCCAGGGGCACCTCAGAAGAAAGGCTTGGTGATCTACTTCCAAAAATTCAGCCACTGAAAACCCTGTGGAGTACAGTTCTACTCTGACACACGTGGGGTCACCCTGAGTCAGAACGGATTCAGTGGCAACTGTTTTTTGCCATTTGTCTCCTTGAAGTTCTTTTTGCAATGTTCCATTTCTTTCTTTCTTTCTTTTCATTTTATTGTACTTGAGGTGAACGTTTACAGCACAAATGAGCTTCTCATTCAAAACTTTATACACAAATTGTTTTCTGACATTAGTTGCAATCCCCACATGGTGTCGGCACTCTCCTCCTTTCCTTTTCCACCCTGGGTTCCCTGTGTCCATTCGTCCAGTTTTCCTGTCCTTTCCTGCCTTCTTGTCTTTGCTTTGGCAGGTGTTGCCCATCTGGTCTCTTATACTTGACTGAACTAAGAAGCACGTTCCTCACGTGCGTTATTGTTTGTTTTATAGGCCTGTCTAAACTTTGGCTGAAAGGTGGACTTCGGGAGTGGCTTCAGTTATGAGTTAGCAGGGTGTCCGGGCGCCCTAGTCTTGGGGCTTCCTCCAGTCTTTGTCATACCAGTAAGTCTGGTCTTTTGTTTGTGTGTATGAATTTGAATTTTGTTCTACATTTTTCTCCTGCTCTGTCTGGGACCCTCTATTTGTGATCCTTGTTAGAGCAGTTGTTGGTGGTAGCCGGGCACCATCTAGTTCTTCTGGGCTCAAGCTGTTGGAGGCTGTGGGTGATGTGGTCCGTTAGTCCTTTGGATTAATATTTTCCTTGTGTCTTTGGTTTTCTTCATTCTCTTTTGCTCTGGAAGCAAGTATCTTAAATGGCCGCTTGCAAGCTTTTAAGACCCCAGATGTTACTCACCAAGGTAGGATGTAGAATATTTTCTTTATGAACCATGTTATACCATTGACCTAGATGTTCCCCAAGACTATGGTCTCCAGACCTCAGCCCCAGTAACTCAGTCCCCCCTCAAGGTGTTTGGATGTGTCTAGGAAGCTTCTATGACTTTGCCTTGGTCAAGTTGTGCTGACTTCCCCTATGTTGTGTGTTGTCTTTCCCTTCACCAGAGTTAACACTTGTCTACTATCTAGTTAGTGATTTCCCCTCCTCTCCCCTCCCCTCCCTCGTAACCATCAAAGATTGTTTTTTTCTGTGGGTAAACCTTTTCTTGGGTTTTTATAATAGTGATCTCATACAATATTTGTCCTTTTGTGATTGACTTATTTCACTCAGCATAACGCCCTCAAGATTCATCCATATTGTGAGATGTTTTGTGGATTCATCATTGTTCTTTACTGTTGCGTAGTATTCCATTGTGTGTGTGTACCACAATTTGTTTATCCATTCATCTGTTGATGGGCACTTAGGTTGTTTTCATCTTTTTGCTATTGTGAATAATGCTGCTGTGAACAATGTTCCATTTCTAACCAGCCCTTCTTCTCAGGACCACATTGTTTCTTTAGACCTAGTGGTTCCTTCCATGAATTCTTCTGGTCTAGGAGACATTCCACCTTGCTCAGCTGGCTTTTCCTGTCTCTGCCATAATTCCTTACATGCCAATTGTATATTTCAGTAGGATCTTTGTTTCCTTATTTCCAATACCTCACTGCTGTCCCCATGCACACAGTCACCTGATATGACTCAGTTGTTCATCGAACCCCAAGGAGGGACCAAGGTAGAGGTTCTGAGCCTGGGAGGAGATTAGAGATAGAAAGATTTTTTTAAAGAAAAAGTTAAATGCAAATTTGAAACAACAGTATAAAGTTCATACAAAAACATGCACTTCTGAAAAGGAACCGTGACTCATGGCCATTGAACACCTGCTCCAGAACATGGCCTTTCTCTGACTCACCTTCCTCAGTTGGGCAGGGTTTACTGCAGCGGCCTTGTGATCTGTTGAGCAGAGTCTCTAACAAGTTTTATGTAAAGCAGATCAGGCCCTTTTTAAAAGTTTGCCCACTAGGTCTTACCCGTTGCCATCGAGTCGATTCTAGCTCATAGCAACCCTGTAGAACAGCGTAGAACTTCTCCATAGGGTTTCCAAGGCTGTAATCTTTATGGAAACAGACTGCCACATCTTTCTCCCTTGGAGCGGCTGGTGGATTTGAACCGCCGACCTTTTGGTTAGCAGCCAAGTGCTTAATCACTGCACCACCTCAATAGTCCTTACAGACTTGAAATTGAATATCCTTGCCATTTCACTTTTGCAAATTTTCTTCTAAATGCTTAATGTATTTTTCTTGCCCTTTTGCTACCCTGGAGACCAGCCTACATAACCAATAGAATGGGGATGTCCATAATTTTGTCACAGATTTTTGTTGGGAATAAACCAAATGATGTGAATGTTTCAGCCACGATCTTGCCCCAGGGTTGTGCTGGGGCTGGCTCACACTAGCTCACGAAAGTTCATTCTGTGCCTCTTTTCCCAGTTCTGTAGGTAGTTTGAAATTGGCAAATGCCACAAAATCAGGACAGCGCCTTCTCCTCCTCCTCCTCCTCCTTCCTTCTCCTCTTCCTCCTTCCCTTCTTTCTTCTCTTCCCCTCCTCTTCCTCCTTCTTCCTCTTGGTTTCGATAACTGGTTTACCAGCACACCACTGCCCAGAGATCCAGACAAGATTTCTACACATTCTGCATATCCTCATGGCCAATTCTATATTCAAGCCCTCTATCAGTGAATTAGTTCAATTTTAGAATTCTTCATCTATCTTAATCATGTTGTCCTATCTTATATCACATCATGGAACCCTGTCCTCTTTCTTGTTACCAATGGCCACCTGACTTCTCTTCATGAGGTTTTGGTAAACTTGCTTTTGTTCTGAACTATTATCCACTTTTCGAACCATGCAGAGTAGCCCTTTATGTTGCCGTACATTGTACTTTGCTGATCACGCACGTGTCTGACTATCCTCCCAGCCTGAGGGCAAGTTCCTTGAGGACATGCCCTATTATTTGTACAACTATATGTATGAGGAGGAGCCCTGCTGGTGCAGTGGTTAAGAGCTCAGCTGCTAACCAAAAGGCTGGCAATTTGAATCCAACAGCTGCTCCTTGGAAATCCTATGGGGCAGTTCTACTCTGTCCTATATGGTCACTATGAATCAGAATAGGCTTGATGACAATGGGTTTGTGTGTGTGTGTGTGTGTGTGTGTGTGTGTGTGTGTGTGTGTGTGTGTATGAGGATGGTGCAGGACCAGGCAGTGTTTCATTCTGTTGTACATAGGGTCGCTATGAGTCAGAACTGATTCGACTGGCACTTAACAACAACAATGTCTAAATATCTCACAGGGTGCTCAGGACATCATGGGTGCTGAATAAATATTAGATTGATTTGGGAAAATATGTAGAAACTCCTTTTTGCTGATAAATGTTGAAGTGTATTCATGTAAACACACATTGCTTGGGTAATTAATATTTTCTTTAGCATATTGTATATTCTTTTTCTTTGTACAGAGGTGGATCGTTTTTGTTTTTTTTTTTTCCTAATAAGCCTAAAGCTTATACGAGTTTTGGGGGCCCTCTTCAGAAAAAAAAAAGGATATAAAGTTGACATAAAAGTGACTTTTTATTTGTAATGATAAAAGAAATAAAAACAAAAAATTTAAAAATACTATAAACATCACAAAATCGAAGAAAGTAACCTAAGATTTTTATTAATGCCTCTGGAATATCTTTTCCATTTTGTAAGCTAATACCCTTTGAATGTCTCTCTATATGACAACAATTTTAAAATATCATTTTCTATTTATAGCCCTTGTCATGGATTGAATTATGTCCCCCCAAAAATGTGTGTATCAATTTGGCTGGGTCATGATTTCAAGTATTGTGTGATTTTTCTATATGTTGTAAATCCTGCCTCTATGATGTTAATGAGGGAGGATGGGCAGCAGTTGTGTTTGTGAGGCAAAACTCTATCTACAAGATTGGATTGTGTCTTGAGGCAATCTCTTGAGACATAAAAGAGAGAAGCGAGCAGAGAGACAGGGGGACCCCATACCACCAAGAAAGCAGTACCGAGAGCCGAGCGCGTCCTTTGGACTTGGGGTTCCTGCACGGAGAAGCTCCTAGTCAAGGGGAAGATTGATGAGAAGGCTGATAAGAGAGAGAAAGCCTTCCCCTGGAGCTGACGCCCTGAATTTGGACTTTTAGCTTACTTTACTGCGACGAAATAAACTTCTCTTTGTTAAAGCCACCTGTGGTATTTCTGTTATAGCAGCACTAGATGACTAAGACAGCCCTGTTGGTGCAGTGGTTAAGTGCACAGCTGCTCACTGAAGGGTTGGCAGTTTGAACTCATTTAGCGACTCAGTGGAAGAAGACCTGTTGATCTGCTTCTAAGTATTACAGCCTAGAAAACTCTATGGGGCAGCTCTACTCTGTCACGTGGGGTGACTGAGTTGAAGTGGATTCGACAGCACCTAACAACAACAACAAATAGAATAGGAAGATAATTCCATCTTTCCTCTTTGACCAACAGATTGATCAAAATTTGTTTCTTTATTATTCATAGTTTACAATAGTGTCTTTCATCTAAACAACTTGTTATTGGCAATGTCATGTACGTTTTTACAATAGTTGCCGAATTTGTAAAAATGTCTATTAAGTTTCTTTCATATGTGAGCTGTAAGATTGGGGGACGTTCCGAGTTTTGTAGTTCAGGGATTAACAGTAAATACTCTCTGAATTCACACCATCCCTTACCCAGTCTGCCTTGTGCTGTACCAAATTCGTGGGATGGTATGTCAGGTGCAATGCAGGAAAGACAAGTCAGGGAGGCGTGCAAGTCACAGGTTTATTATGCTCTCAGTTCCCAGAGATGGGAGGCGTAGCACGCCATGATGAAGGCCACACAGGGGGCTGCACCGGGGGACAAGTCAACAATAAGCGGAATTGTAGGAGAGGGCTTCTGTATGGCAAGCAGTATGGTTTTATCTAGGTTTTGTGAGCTTCTTTGGGATTAGGCATTTTGAATAATTCTGTAGGCTCAGGGGCATAGAGGATGTCCCTAGTTGTTGGGTACCTAGCCCTGGGGTGATTAGGATGGGTGCATAGTGGCCCAGGAGCATGAGTTGGAGTTGGAGAGTGGACTTAATCAGCTGCTCAAGAACAGGAATAGACGGGCCTCTACCCAGGTCCTCAAAACTGGATCAAGACAGCATTTCAAAAAAAATGGTATCGCCCTTTGTCCTCATTGTACCCATTGCCGTCAAGTCGGTTCTGACTCATAGCGACCCCATAGGACAGAGTAGAACTGCCCCATAGGGTTTCCAAGCAGCAGCTGGTGGATTCCAACTGCCGACCTTTTGGTTAGCAGCCGAGCTTTTAACCACTCTGCCACCAGGGCTCTGTCCTCATTGTAGAGCTATTTTATAAATTTCATGACATCTTTGCCAATTATAGTACTTCATATCAAGTCAGCAAGACATTAGCATGCACCTGTACGGAGGTGAGTGGCACGGCCCCTCGGCAAGGGAAGAGTCCCAGCAGAGGTGGAGGGGGGTGAGGGCATGGCATCCAGGTGCATGGACGTAGTGTGTAGGTGGGGTGGCTAGACTGCAGAAGTGTGTGGGAGCCATGAGGGAAATAGACTGAAATGTTGGCATGTGGCCAAGGGTGGACTGTCAAGCCTTAAAGTCAAGGGACCAAAGCCCTGGTCCAGGATCACTAAGCACATGAACGTAAGGGAGTGTGGTGCTGGGATCATGGCAGTAGACAGGGTCAGATGAACCTGGCTTTGGACCCTTGCTCTTTAGTTGACCGGCTTGCGGAACCTGCTGTCAGTACACACAGGTGATATGGGCCACATACATACACCTCTACCAGACCTGTACCAGATGGATCCTGACTCAGCTCTCCCTTAACTAGCTCCTCAAATGGCCATGGCCACTCCATGCCATCCAGAGTGAGAGGAAGGGGACAGAGGGAAATCAGAGTGGAAAGGGACAATGGCCTTTGCCATTGAAGTTAAAACGTCTCTCCTCTGCAACATTTCCAAAGCTGTCTGATCCTGTGAGTACTTTGTTAGAGCATGTGTGGCACCCGGAAGCAGAAGCTTCTCTAGCTTTATGGCATATCTGCCTCTGTCACCGTCCTAGCCCGGGGACCTGGTCAGGGTAGCACCCCTCTTCTCACCTGGGCTGTATTGTGTCGTCCCTTTCAGGAGAGTGGGCAGATGACCAGAGACACGGCCATGGTGTGTACTACTACGTCAACAATGACACCTACACAGGAGAGTGGTACTCTCACCAAAGGTTTGGTTACCATCTTTGGCCTTGTACATTTATTCATGTGATAAGAATAAGATGATGTTTACCCTTATATGGGAGACCCTGGGTGGCACAAACGGTTAACGTGCTCAGCTGCCAACCATGAGGCACCTTGGAAAGAAAGGCCAGGCAACCTACATCGGAAAAACCAGCATTGAAAACCCTAGGGAGCCCTGTTCTACTCTGACACGCATGGTGTCACCATGAGTCAGGGTTGACTCAATGGCAACTAACAACAACAACCCTTCCATGTGACTGTTTACACTTATTAAGAGACAGAACCATGACAGAAGCTCATTTACCCATTCTGCCAGGCACTGCAGAACTTCTGTGGTTCAAAGCAAGCCTGCTGGATGATACCTCACTGAGCGTGTATGGACAGCAGGTCCTCAGCACTGCATGCCCTTGTCTCCCCTCAGAGGGGCAGCACATGGGCATATGGGTCTACCATCCATGAGCTCTGGGGTGTGAGGGCATGGGAGAACCACAGCTCCTAGTAACACCACTTCTTCCTCAAGGGAAGGCTGATGCGCAGGAAGGCTGTCTCTGTCCCGAGGGCGATACCTGTCCTTTGGGTGGGCATCTGTTAATGTTGCTCGATGCTTGGGCACACTGAGCAGGAGGCATCTTCAAATACAGAAACCAAACAGCCAGCGTGTGAGCATCTACAGAGGCCACCCTCTGTTTACATGTCTGTGTTATAAATCTTGAGGATTTTCACTGCGGTAGAACAAAATGTCAGCATGCCCCTTGTCTTAACCAGGCACGGGCAAGGCACCTATTTCTACGCAGAGACGGGCAGCAAGTATGTTGGCACCTGGGTGAATGGACAACAGGAGGGTGCAGCTGAGCTTATCCACCTGAACCACAGATACCAGGGCAAGTTCTTGAACAAAAACGTAAGTCAATGGGAAGCGATGTTTGCCGATGAAATACACAATGCCACCTTGCCCTCTTCCCCAAGGTGGTGAAAATTATTTGGATGTAAAATACCCACCACTCAGGGAGCCCTCTCCTGTCCCCTCCAAACATGGGGAACAGGATAGCCACGCCTCACTCTGAGAATTCCTGCTTCAGGCTCTGATACCCACAGAGTGGCAGAGAGGTGGGGAAGGGAGGGACTTGTCCTGTAACCAGAAGGAATTCCATTGTCTTTCAGCAGCAGTGTGTCGTACCATTATAACACAAGGGGGCATCTTAGCCTCTGCTGTCTGTGTTCCTTCTTATTGGTCCATCAGTCTGAAACCACTGAATGTTTCCTGCAGTTCAGCACGTAGGTGTTTTGACTTTCTTTCCCCTTTAGGGGGCACTGCTAGAGCCTGGTAGAGGGAGACCCATGAGCTCCTTTCTCCTGCTGCAGGCCAGTGGCCCTCTCCGGGCAGTGGTGAGATTTGGGGGTGTCCAGGGAGCAGGTCTGCTTTCCAGCTCACAATACCTATGATTGGTCTCTTCCACCTGAAGGACTTTGTGACTTTGCTTTCCCTTCTTGTACAGGGCCATAGTGTGATGCAGAGAAACCCTGGATAATTCAGAACCTACAGCATGGGTATTTGTGGGTTGAGAGGAGACTCCCTGAAGAATTTGCTGAGCAAATTAATAATGTTAGTGTTAGAAGCTGACATAGGGAACATTTTACTGAATGAAGTCTTTTCAGACTCTCTTAAAACCCAGTTTTCATTTACATATAATTTATGTCCTAACCATAGATTCTACTTTTCATCTTAATGAAAACAACATACTCTTCTCAAATCTATATGATGTATATGTAATTCTCAGCAGAATTCCTATGGGCATTTTTTGGGGATGGGAAGCTGGTGGAGGGGAAGAGAACTTGACAAAAGTTAATCTAGAGGAATTAATAAGGCTGCTTACGTAACAACAATTGTGAGGATGGCCAAGGACTAGGCAGTGTTCCGTTCTCTTGTACACAGGGTTGCTATGAGTTGGCGGCACCTAGCAGCAACAACATGTACAACCAAAAACCTCATGGGATTTGGTTCTTTAGTTCGGATGTTTAGGGTCATGGTTTCATGGGACATCCTAATAAGGTGTTTAGTGTTTCTGTTCTACCTCCTAGTTGGTTGCATAGAGCCTGGGGTCTTAAAACCTTGCAAGTGGCCATCCAAGGCACAACAATTGGTCTCTATTCACCTGGAGCAACAGAGGAAGAGAGAGTCAGGACTGGGAGGAGAACATGGAATGTGTGGCTAATTGCCTCCATGAACAACTGCCTCCTTTGCCATGAGACCAGAAGAACCGTATGGTGCCTGGCCACAATTCCTGATGATTTTGATCCAAGATTACATAGAAAAATCCTGATCAAAAGGGGAAAAATGCAGAATGGAATTTCAAGTTGTCATGGACTTCAGACTTTCTGAAGCCAAGGGGGCTGGGTGATCCCCTGAGACTATTGCCCTGAGATAATCTTTAAAACTTAAACCAAAAATATCTGCTGAAATCTTCTTAAAACCAAACAATAGTTTAACTTAACTAGTAAAAAATGTTTGCCTTAAGCATTGTGTTCTTTTAAGAACTATTTTTAATTGATGCCTTTGAATTATGGTGTTGGCAAAGAATGTTGGGTATACCACTGACTGCAAGAAGACGTAACAAATCTGTCTTGGAAGAAGTGCGGCCAGAATGCTCATTGTAAGAGAGGATGGTGAGACTTCTCACATACTTTGGACATGTTATCAGGAGGGAGCAGTCCCTGGAGAAGGACAATGTCTTAGGCTGGGTTCTCTAGAGAAGCAAAACCAATAAAGTGTATAAACATATATATAGAGAGATTTATAGCAAGGAAATGGCTCGTGCAGTTGTACAGACAGGAGCATCCCAAGTCTGTGGGTCAGGTGGAGGCTTCTCCTGATTCATGTAGCCTCAGGGGCTGGTGAACCTAAGATTGGCAGGTCAGAGAGCAGGGCTTTTGTTCACAGGCTGCAAAGACTGACGAATCCCAAGATCGGCAGGCAAGACCGCAGGTAAGCTGCTAGCTCAAGTCCCAAGGACCAGAGGTTAGATGAACAGGAGCCAGCTGCAGGATCTGAAGCAAGCAAAAAGCCATGAGCCTTGCCAGAATGTCCACTTATATTCGATGCAGGCCACACACCCAAGGAACCTCCCTTTCAACTGACTGGCTACTCACAGCAGATCCTATCATGGAGGTGATCACAACATCGTACGACTGCCAAACCACTGAGAATCATGGCCCAGCCAAGTTGACACACAATCTTAACCATCACAGACATCATACTTGGTAGAGTAGATGGTCAGTGAAAAAGAGAAAGACCTCAACAAGATCAACTGACACAGTGGCTGCAACAATAGGCTCAAGCATAATAACAATTGTGAGGATGGCGCAGGACCAGGCAATGTGTTTCGTTCTGTTGTACATAGGGTTACTATGAGTTGGAAATGACTTGATGGTACCTAACAGCAACAACATATGGGATCAAAGTGACAACAACAACTCAAAAGATAGGAACCTTAGGGGGCAGTGAGTTTATGTTAATGGGGGAGGAACAACTCAGAAAAGGAGGGTGAGAATGGCTGTACAACTCGAAGAATATAATCAATGTCATTGAATTGCAGAAGTAGAAACTGTTAAATTGGTGTATGATTTGCTGTGTATATTCTTAACAACAACAACAAATAACATAAAATAAAAAAGAATTAATAAGTGCAAACAGCCCAGACTAATCTGAAAAAGAAAGTAAAAATGGAGGCTTTGTTCTACTAATTATTCAAAAACTTCAGTGTTAACATGAATAATAGGTGAGTACATCCCAACTGTAAAACATTAGAACAACGAAGTCCCCCCTTCCCCTCCCTTCTCTTTCCAGCCCTCCTTCCTTTCTCCCTTTCTCTTCTCCAGCCCTTGGGGATGTATCCTTCCACACTTCTTTCTGTGTATCCTGCATGCACACTTAGACATGCGTCTTATACAGAATTATGGTTTGGGGTTTTAATTACATAAATAGGATCTCATTATATTGGGAAGGTCCCTTGGTGATGCAAAGGGTTTGCACTCAACTACTAACCTAAAGGTTGGCAGTTCAAACCCAGCCTGTGGTACCATGGAAGAAAGGCCTGATGATCTGCTTCCATTAAGATTACGGCTAAGAAAACCCTATGGAGCAGTTCTACTCTATAACACATGGGGTCACCAGGGGTCTGAATTGACTCCATGGCAACCAACAACAACAACAAATATATTGGGACACGAGCATATACGCAAAGATACATCTTTATCTTCGTGTACGTTTGGGAGTATTTATGTAGGTTATGAAGATGTGGAATTGCAGAACATACAAGCGTGGATATTTTAAATGGTGACTAACACTGCCAAATTGTCCTAAAAAGCTGTATTAATTTATACTCTCACCAGCAGAATCTGAGTCTCTTTATCAGTTGTCCTCACCAATACTGGGTACTGCATCAGTCTTTAACAATCTTTTTCAATCCGATGAGGAAGAGTGCTAGCTCATTGTTTTACTGAGCATTTCCCCGTGAGGTCGAGCATTTCTTCACACTTTCGTTGCTGTCTTGTGTTTCTTCATCAGAGAATTACCTGTTCACATCCTTATCTGACAAGGTGTAAAGCATACTGTGTTGTTGTTCTTGGAGCTCTGGTGGTGCAGTGGTTGAGAGCTCAGCTGCTAACCAAAAGGTCAGCAGTTCGAACCCACCGGCCACTCCTTGGAAACCCTATGGGGCGGTTCTACTCTGTCTTACAGGGTCGCTATGAGTCAGACTCGACTTGATGGTAATGGATTTGGTTTTGGTTTTGATATGCTGTTAGCTGCCATTGAGTTGGCCCCAACTCACGGTGACCCCATGTACAATGAAACAAAATGCTGACCAGTCATGTGCCATCTCCATGATTGGTTGTGGATTGGACCATCGTGATCCACCAGGTTTTCATTGGCTGATTTTCACAAGTAGATCTCCAGGTCTTTCTTCTTAGTCCATCTTAGTCTGGAAGCTCTGCTGAAACCTGTTCAGCATCATAGAGACCTGTGTCTCAGTCATCTAGTGCTGCTCTAACAGAGATACCACAAGTGGATGGATTTAGCAAAGAGAAGTTTATTCTCTCACAGTCCAGTAGGCTACAAGTCCAAATTCAGGGCTTCAGCTCCAGGGGAAAGCTTTCACCATCGGCTCTGGAGGAAGGTCCATGTCATCAGTCTTCCCTTGGTCTGGGAGCTTCTCTGCGCAGGAACCTCAGGTCCAAAGGATGCACTCTGCTCCTGGCAGTGCTTTCTTGGTGGTACGAGGTTCCCATGTGTCTCTGCTTGCTTCTCTCTTTTATATCTCAAAAGAGATTGCATTAAGACACTAATCTTGTCAACCTCATCAATATAACCTCATCACAGCAATAGAATTTATAACACATGAGGAGATCATATATAATCTCATCACAGTGGTGGAGTTTACAACACATAAGGAAATCACATCCGATAACACAATCATACAATACTCGGAATCATGACCTAGCCAAGTTGCTACCCACATTTTTTGGGGGACACAATTCAATCCATGACAACAAGTCTTCACTAACAGATGGGTGGTGGCTGTGCATGAGCTGCATTGGCCGGGAATCAAACCTGGGTCTCCCATATAGAAGGTGAGGATTCTACCGCTGAACCATCACTGTCCTCAAAACATACTGTAAAGCTTCAATAATTAAAACAGTGTGATACTGGGATAGAAATATAACAATGAACAAAGCACATTAGAAAGTCCTGAGACATCCAAGTATTTGAAATAATTTAGCCTTTGATGAGGCTGTCATTTCAAATTAGGGGTAAAATGATGGTGGAGTCAAGAAATGGTGCAGGGACAACTTGATAACCATTTGGGAGAAAAAGCAAATCAGTGTCCCATATGAGTTTTCCTAGGGATGCTGTAACAAATTCCCAAAAGCTGGTGACTTAAAACAACAGAAATTCATTCTCTCATAGTTTTGGAGGCCAGAAGTTGGAAATCAGTTTCACTGGGCTGAACTCAAGGTGTCAGTGGGGACATACTCTCTCCAGATGCCCTAGGGGAGAATCTATTCTTTGTTTCTTCCAGCTTCTGGTGGCTCTAAGCATTCCTTGGCTTGTGGCTTCATCACTCTAATCTCTGTCTCTATGGTCACATTGCCTCCTCCTCGTCCATCCATGAAAACTCCCTTTACCTCCTTCTTGTAAGGATACCTGTTATGAATTAAAGTGTGTTCCCTCCAAAGTATCTATTGGAATCCCAATTCCTATACCTGTGTATGTGATCCTGTTTGGAAGTAGAGTTTTCTTGGTATAGGTTTGCTATGAGTTGGAATTGACTTGACGGCAATGGATTTTGGCAATGGGTTTGTTATGTTAGACTATACCCAAGCTAAGTGTGTTCTAGATCTAATCACTTCTGGGTTCTAAAGGAGCAGATTAGGTTAGATACAGAGATATGCATACATGGGGGGAAGACAGATGCCTTGTGAGGATCATCTACAAGTCAAAGAATCAAGGAATGCTTGGAGCTACCAGCAAGGAAGGAATTGACTGGGTGGAGACCCTGATTTGGACTTTTACTTCCAGAACTATGAGAAAATAAATTCCAGTTCTTTAAAGCCCCCCACTTGTGGTATTTGTGTTACAGCAGCTCTAATAGACTAAGACACATATGACAGTCTTTAAGGTTCACCTGGATGATCCAGAATAGTCTTCCCATTTCAAGATCCTTAACTTAGTCACATCTGCAAAGTACCCCCCCCCCCACCTTTTTTTTATCATAGAAGGTAACATTCACAGGTTCCAGGGATTAGGACATTGATGTCTGTTTGGGGGACATTATTCATGCTACCGGAGATCTGTTCTGCAGCATGTAGATAAAGAGGATTTCTAGAAAGTAAAGATTTAAATGTAAACAAGGAAACCGCATGTAGAAGAAAGCATAGATGAATATTTATTGACTTGGAAATGGGGAAAGAGAACTTCTTAAACAGAAACATAAAAACCAAATCAATAGGTTTTACTTTCTAAAAATAACCTCTGAAAGAACAGAAAATGTCGTAAAGAAATGAATGACAACTGGCGTTAGAATATTTGCAGCATTTAATATATAAAGCTCTTGTATCAATCAGTGAGATTTGAGCAGCCAAAAAATATTGAAAAATTGACCCTACTAATAATTTAAAAGACGTGACTTAAAATGGCGAGATCCCCCCCCCTTTTTTTTTAATCTTAAAAAACATATAAAGGTGAAGAAGGTGCTAATACCCAGAAAGAGTAAGGGGTTGAGACTACCGGGGCTCTGCTCACTGTTGTAGGAATGAAAATTGTTAGAGCCTCATTCTGATCAAAGTATGGATGTACTTTTGTCCAGAAATTCTACTTCTGAAAATTTACCCTAAGGAAAATATGAAGGGTATGCATAAAGATTTAACTCCGAGTATCTTTCTATAGCATTCCTTGTCAAAGAGAATTATTAGCATAGTAAGTATCAACAATAGTAAATTATAATTCAGAGATAAAATAAACACCAGAGAATAACTGGTGTTGTGGAAGAATATAAACATGGATGGTCATTCATTCCATATTTCTAAGTAAAAATGGGGTACAAGTCAGTAGGTGTAGTTACGATGTGGATTTCTGTTTAAAAAAAAAGCTATGTTCTAGAAAGAAAATTACAAGGAATACAACAAAATATTAGAAGCAGTCTATCTTGAGTAAGTTTTCCTGTGGGTGTAGGACTCATTAAAATTTTTATAACCAATACATCACTTCTATAAAGAGATAAAACACTGTTAAGGATTTAAAAAATAAGCGAAACGGGACATGTTGTTGTTGATGTGTTGTTGTGTGCATGTTGTCGGGTTGAGTTCGACTCATAGCAACCCTATATGAGAGAGTAGAACTGTCCCGTAGGGTTTCCTAGACTGTAACCTTTACGGGAGCAGATCGACAGGTCTTTTCTCCTGTGGAGCCGCCAGTGGGTTCAAACCACTGACCTTTTGGTTAGCAGACAAGCACTTTAACCACTGCACCACAAGAGCCCCTAAACAGGACATATACTTTGCAATTTTCTTTTCTTTTTTCTTTTTACTCTTTGTTTATTGTTGTGCTTTAAGTGAAAGTTTACATGTCAAGTTAGTCTCTTAAACAAAAATTTATACATACATTGTTATGTGACCCTACTTGCTCTCACTGTACTGTGACAGCACACTCCTCCTTTCCACCCCTGATTTCCTGTGTCCATTCAACCAGCTCCTGACCCTCTCTGCCTTCTCATCTCACCTCTGGACAGAAGCTGCCCATTTAGTCTCATGCATCTACTTGAACTAAGAAGCACACTCTTCACGAGTATCATTTTATGTCCCACAGTCCAGTCCAATCTTTGTCTGAAGAGTTGGCCTTGGAAATTGTTTTAGTTCTGGGCTGATAGAGAATCTGGGGCCCGTGCTTTCCAGGGTTCCTCCAGTCTCAGTCAGACCATTAAGTCTGGTCTTTTTACTAGAATTTGAGTTCTGCACCCCACCTTTCTGCTGCTACATCAGGGACTCTCTGTTGTGTTCCCTGTCAGGGCGGTCATTGGTGGTAGCCGGGCACCATCTAGTTCTTCTGGTCTCAGGCTGATGAAGTCTCTAGTTTATCTAATACTTTCCTTGTGTCTTTGGTGCTCTTCATTCTCCTTTACTCCAGGTGGTTGGGACCAATTGATGCATCTAAGATGGCCGCTTGCAAACTTTTAAGACCCCAGATGCCACTCACCAAAGTAGGATGCAGAATGTTTTCTTAATAAACTTTGTTTACTTTGCAATTTTATTAGTCATTAGTTCGTCAGGCATTTTTTAATCCAGGTTGGACTTGACCCAATTGTATGATTTTGGGTAAGTGTTATCGTGGTAACATTATATCATTTATTTGATATTGGGTGTTGACATGATGAAGTATCTCTTGGTTTCTCTTGCTCGTAGCCTGTTGGCCCTGGAAAGTATGTGTTTGATATTGGATGTGAACAGCACGGTGAATATCACTTAACTGATGTGGTAAGTTCCAGAGTATATATCCTTTCCTACATTCATAGGTAAAAGAGCCGTTCAGTTATAATGCTTCCAGAAGGTTAGAGGTGATTAGAATAAGAAGTATGTCAACTCTTGGGAACTTTTGCTTTTTCGTTTTCCTTTTTTATTTGCATGCACTAATATAGAATTCAATTGCTAGAACTAAATCACATCATTTCAAAGTTATTGCTGAAGTCAATATGAACCATCAAATCCTGAGTTGGGGAGTTATGGACACTGTGAGGTTCCTGGCTGGTGCAAACAGTTTTTGCTTGACTTATAACCGGAGGGCTGGTGGTTCAAACCCACCCAGTGGTACTGTGGAAGAAGGGCCTGCCTATCTGCTTCTGTAAAGATTACAGCCAAGAAAACCCTATGGAGCAGTTCTACTCTCCATGAGTTGGAATTGACTCAACAGCAATAGTTTTTTTTTTTTTTTGAAGTCTTATAAGTGACAGTTGAAATGTGTAACACAGTATTACCACAAACCGTTCAATAACTGTTAGCATTTCAGGGGTGTGACTCGCAAGACCCATGTCAAGCCTTACATTATCCTACAGACAGTTGGCAATTGGTCTGGTTACTGAATAGTGCCATAAAAGTGCTACAATACAATTCCAAACCTGTCCCTCTCTCCCTCACTTCGGATATTCCAGACTGAGTTTATGCAAACATTAGAAAGTTGACATTTTTAAACTTAAACCAGGAAAGAGGTGAAGAGGAGGAGGAGGAGGAGGCGTTAGTAGCTGTCATTCCCAAATGGAAAGCCACCAAAATTACGGAGCTGGCCCTGTGGACGCCGAGGCTTCCGGAGGAGCTGCCGCCTGCAGACACACTACCTGGGCAGGAAGAGGTCCCGGGGGCCGAGGGTACGCGCGTCTCCAGGCACTTTGGGAGCAGACTCTGGGTAGATTTGTGTGCAAGGTGTTTATTACAGCAAGCCTTTGAGATCAGCATGCGAGAGGTAACAGATACTCCCAGGGAGGGGAGAGGAGGGAAGAAGTAGGGTTGATTGGATGCAGATGCAGGCCCTCCACCACTGCAGGGAACTACCCGGGCAGGTCTGGGGATGGAATGTTCTTGTTTCCCTCATCTTGATCAGTGCTTGGAAACCCTGGTGGCGCAGTGATTAAGTGCTACAGCTGCTTAACCAAAAGTTCAGCGGTTTGAATCCACCAGGTGCTCCTTGGAAACTCTGTGGGGCAGTTCCACCCTGTCCTATAGGGTCACTCGGAATTGACTTGACGGCAGTGGGTTTGGTTTTGGTTTTGATCAGTGGTTGGGCATGGGCTGCTCAGGTACAGTGTGGCTTTGGTCACGGACACTGACAGCAGCTAGTGACAAGTCCTTCCTTTAAGAAGGACCTGGAGCACTTCTCCGGGGCCATCATAACGCTCTCTGAGAAGTTGTTCAAGTGCCGGCTAACGTCTGCAAGGTTATACTGGATAGGATTCTTTCCATTGCAAGTGATGGAAAGCCAACTCAGTTTGGCCTAAGTTAGATGATGATGATAGTATGTGTTGGTTCATTTAACTGCAAAGCTCCGGGTGAAGACAGCCCCAGGCACCGCTGGGCCAGGTCTCTGGATGGAGTTCTAGCTCCCCTCTGCTTGGCTCTGTTTGCAGCCGCACTCTTCCCTCTGGAGAAGGACAGGAATGGACGCCAGCTTCACCACATTTCCATCCAGTCAGCTTGTGAATACCAGGGACAGAGGGCTCCTCTCTCTCAGTATTTTCACTAAACTCCTGAAATTAGGTTTATTGGACCAACTTGGGTCACAGGCACCTCTCTGAACCATTCAGGGCAATGGGGGATGGGTGCTTTGTTGGCCAGGCCTAGGCTGAAGCTGGGCAGAGGCGGGTTGCTTAAGATGGGCCTGTGGTCTACCTTGTACTGGTCTGCTCAGTTTTATCACACTCTGGTGGCATAGTGGTTAAGCATTCGGCTGCTAACCAAAAGGTCGGCAGTTCGAATCCACCAGCTGCTCCTTGAAAACTATGGGGCAGTTCCACTCTGTCCTATAGGGTCACTGTGAGTCGGAATTGACTCAATGGCAATGGGTTTGGTTTTTTTTTTTTTTTTTTGGGTTGTATTTCATAGGTCCCTGGGTCGTGCAAACAGTTTGCACTCAACTACAACATAAAGGTTGGCGGTTCAAACCCACCCAGCGGTGCCTTGAAGGAAAGTCGTTGCAATCTGCTTTCATCAAGGTTAAAAAAATAAACCAAAAACCAAACCTGTTGCAGATGAGTCGATTCTGACTCATAGCGACCCTATAGGACCCAGAAGAACTGCCCCATAGAGTTTACAAGGAGAGCCTGGTGGATTCGAACTGCTGACCTTTCTGTTACCAGCTGTAGATCACAGCAAAGAAAACCCTATGGAGCACAGTTCTACTCTGTAACACATGGAGTAGCCATGAATTGGAATCAACTCGACAACAACGGGTTTGGTTTTGTTTTTGGTTGTCTTTCAGGGGGAGACCCTGGGGAGGACACCCAGCTGCTGACAGACGTTTCCGAGGGCGAGAATGAATCTTTAAGGGCGGTCGATGAAGACGGAGACACCATCAGGGATGAGGGTCGGGACTACAACAGGGACGAGTTCCGATATGACATAGACCAGGGTGAGGACGAGGGTGAGGGGAGTGAGCATGAGCGATGGTCTACTCACACTGTGTGATCAGACATCCCGGAGCAAGGCCATCCTGGGTCAGGCCCAGGGACTCAAGAGGGCTTCTGAAGACCCACTGCAAACTCACGTGGAGTCCGTAGTCAGAAGGGTACTTCTCTCTTAAATACCCCTGCAAACCTGCTGACTCCAGCTTTGACCCAGGTGTGATGCCCAAGGTTCCCTCTATGGAGCCCTGGTGGCACAGTGGTTAAGAGCTCAGGCTGCTAATCAAAAGGTCGGCAGCTGGAATCCACCTGCCACTCCTTGGAAACCCAATGGGGCCGTTCTACTCTGCTCTATAGAATTGCCATGAGTTGGAATTGACTCCACAGCAGCAGGCTCGGTCAGATTTTGTTCTCTGTGTCCCTTGCGAATCTCCGTTTTAACCTCAGGCCAAAAGTTGAGCTAGAAATCAATAACACCACTTTGCTTGACTGCACGGTTTTTACTGCTGCTGACTCGCAGGGGTATGATGGAGGATTCACAGTGTTGCAGTGAACCTAGAAGCTTCAGCTCCCACCAAACCATGGAGCCCAGATTTGACCTCAGGTCCAACTGAAGCTTCAGTTCCTGAAAGCTTTAAAAAAATCTTTCCTCAGAGAGAGGACTCACTTCTTTTTTTTAACTTTTTTTTATTGTACTTTAGGTGAAGCTTTGCAGAACAAATAGTTTCTCATTAAACAGTCAGTACACATATTGTTTTATGACATTGGTTAACAACCCCACGACATGTCAACCCTTTCCCTTCTTGACCATTTTTTTTGTGAAAATATACATAGCCAAAGATACATGCTCAGTTCAGTGACATCGACTACGTTTTTCCAGTTTTGATGCTATTCTCACTTTAGATGAAGGTTTACAGAACAAAGTAGTTTCTCATTAAACAGTTAGTACACATGTTGCCCTATGACAATGGTTAACAACCCCACTACGTGTCAGCACTGTCCTTACTCAACCTTGGGTTCCCTATCACCAGCTTTCCTGTCCCCTTCTGCTTTCTAGTCCTTGTCCCTGGACTGCTGTGCCTCATTAGTACCATTTTGTTTTATGGGGCTGTCCACTCCCCGGCTGAACAATGAACCTCAGAAGTGACTTCACCACTGAGCTAAAAGGGTGTCTGGGGGCCATACTCTCGGGGTTTCTTAAGTCTCTTTCAGGCCAGTAAATCTGGTGTTTTTTTTTTGTGAGTTAGAATTTTGTTCTACATCCTTCTCCAGCTCTGTCCAGAACCCTCTATTGTGATCCCAGTCAGAGCAGTCAGTGGTGGTAGCTGAGCACCATCTAGCTGTACTGGACTCAGTCTGGTGGAAGCCTTGGTAGCTGAGGACTCACTTCTTTTATTCTAATGTCTTATATTGAATTTAAAGCTGATGTCTTGGGTGCAAGGGAAAGGGGGTCCTGGGGGCAGCCTGGGGTTATGAACCCCCTGGGGTCTCGCCCTGGTTCCAGACGGTGCTCACTAGCCCGGTGCCCCGATCGATGGCATTTGTCTTTGTTGTAAATTAAGAGAACATGTATTTCTTGTTCTTCTGGAGCTAGTACCTGGAATAATTAAATCATGTGAAACAGTTTTCCCTTAAATGCTTTAAACACATAGAGATTTAGACTTTCTTTCGCAATAATTATCCTAAATACTGTAAAGATACACAAAGACCACATGGTGTTGGGGTCAAGGCTGGGAGCTTTGTTGGAATCTGGCCTTACGAGTTCCTAGCTGTGTGGCCTCTTACCCTCTCTGTTTCCCTTACCTGTGTAATATGGATAATAACAATGCCTAGTGGAGGCAGTGGTGGTTCAGTGATAGAATTCTTGCCTTCCGTGCCGGAGACCCGGGTTTGATTCCCAGCCAGTGCACCTTATTCGCAGCCATCACCTGTCTGTCCATGGAGGCTTGTGTGTTGCTATGATGCAAACAGATTTCAGTGGAGCTTCCAGATTAAGAAAGACTAGGAAGAAAGGCCTGGAGATCTATTTCTGAAAATCAGCCGATGAAAACCCTATGGATCACAATGGTCCGATCCACAACTGATCATGGGATGGTGCAGGACCTGGCAGCATTTCGTTCTGTTGAGCATTGGGTCGCCATGTGTCAGGGGCCTGACCGGTTGGCAGCTAACAACAACAATATCTCATAAGTATAATGTCCAAAGGATTATGTGAGGATTGACTGGGCTAGCACATGTGTAACGTTTAAAGCAGTGCTTGGCACACAGTGATGCTCAGTAACTTTTGGTTCCTATGGGTAGTGAGCACCTACCATGTACAGACACTGCTTGCCCCAGTGGGCATGGAGTGGAGAGGTACTCTTATCCCTGAGAGCCTGAAGGGGAGTGTGAACTGGGAAATCAGTGATGTCACTGCAGTGTCGTATGTACATGTTGGGGGTACCAAAAAGGGGTCTACCACTCGCCAGACAGGACCAGGAAATATTCCCAAGAGGGTGAATCTAGGTGAGTTGAGAGGGGGAGAGGTGGTAAGGTATGGGCAAAACCAGAAAGGAAGTTCCAGGCAGAGAGGCAAGGGTGAGGACAAGGAGAGTGTCGGGGTGCAGAGCAGGGGGTCAGCTAGTCTGAGAGAGATTGGGGGGGCCCTCCTGATGGGCCTTTTCTAAACTCCATGCAATGGAGTTTGGATTTGATCCTGAGCGCAGTGGGAGGGGAGTGCCTGCAGCTGGCGTGTCTTCTGAGAACCTCTGGGGGCGGTGGAAGAAGGGCATACTGGAGTAGCAAGGCAGGAGGTGGTGGTAGAGGTAGAGTTGACAGGCGTGAGCAGTACTGAGGGGGTGAATCCCTTGAACTGGACTGGGAGAGAAAGGGCAGAGTCAATGACCTCCAGGACCAGCTGACATTGGAGCCCGAGGATGCGTGAAACAGCCTTGGACAAAAGGATCATTACCTTAACACAGTGGTTTTGTCCTCCAGGGGATCTTTGGCAATATCTGGAGAGGGATGGAGGTTGCTACTGCCATCTAGTGGGGAGAGGCCAAGGATGCTGCTAAACTTCTTACAATGCACAGGACAGTCCCCACAGCAAAGAATTATCGGGGCTGCATTGTCACTGGTAGCTAGCTTGAGAAATCTTGCCTTAAATGAACTAATTTTTAAATGGTAGGCTTAGTGGGCAAGACGTTTTATCAAAATAATAAAAATTCAAGGTCTGTTTATCATGATTTCCACATTGTATCTGAGGTTCACCCTGCAACTTCATCTTTAACATATTCTACTGTGAGAGTTAGTTTACTTAACAATAAAAAATAATTCTAAATTTCCTGAAACATTTAATTATAGCATCTTGTAAGAATATAGCAAATTCCTGTTTTTATTAATATAAGGTCCAAGCAATTATGTATTTAATCCATATAGTAGGTTGTATTTTGACATTGTAAGCATAAGGTAATTATTGAGCTTACTCTCACTTACACAAATATTCCTTCCTTAACGTTTACTTTGAGTCTGTGTTTTGCTTCATTTATTATAGGTACCAAAAGAAAAACTATACAAGTCTGCATAAGATAAAATGTAACATTCCATTTTGTCTGATAAGTGCTTAATATTTATAATATTATTTATCACAAAACAGCTGTTAGCGATTAAAGAATTTTAGAATAGGAAGAAAAGGTAATATGAAATATACTCATGCTTCCCTTTTTTCCACAGGAAATATTAGTTTTGAAGAGGATGAAACTAGATAATCAGAATTACCTGAGTAAGACGCACGGAACAAAAGGAACAGGCGATTGTATTACAAAAATTCTTCTGTTGAGTATTTAATACTATCAGCTATTAATCTTTCTTAGTTTTTTTTTTTTTTTTGGTCCTAAATTGGTTTACAATTGTAAATAAATATCTTCATTAGCCTCTGTTTATGAAAAGGTCTCTGCTTCAAGTTCTTTAAACCAAATGTTACCGGTCATTTTACCATGTTTTTTTAGTGGTGCTTTCCTCCAGGATAAAGAAAAATGTCATAGAACTGTCACTCTACAGAAGATGGGTAATGGAAGGCGATTTTTGGCTGAGCTAGTGGGGTGATTATATACTAAAGATCCCTCTCTCAAATATCTCTCAAGAGAATTAGGAAATCACCTACAATGTTAGAATTATTATGTGCAATTCTCATAAAACGCAATATGATAAATATACTTCGGGCTCAGACAGGACGCTAACAGCCGCCAGTGAAGCGGGGTGCTCCGGCCCATGTCCACATGGACGCGCCTTCTGCCTGGCTATCCATCTGGATGAGAAGCTCCCTGATGGGGGGTGGGAGGGACCTGCAGATGGGCAAGGGGCAGGGCTGCCCACGGGTGGTTTTGGCCTGTTGCCCACACTGTCTGGGTTTCTTAGGGGGCTGGCTGGAGGTTAGCACCTAAACCTCATTCACATTTCTTGAGTATTGGCTCAAAGGTGGCCCTCCTCACCACAGTTCGGCCCCCAGTGTTTTAATAGAGTAAAGCTATAACTCTCTAGGGGAGCCCTGCTTCCCATCTTGCCTGGCTCCCGTTCATCTCCCCTCCTCTGTCCCCAGAATTACTCAAAGGGTAAGTGTCTCAGGTTCCTAGAGCTGCCATAACAGAAATACCACAAGTGAGTGGCTTTAAAGAGCAGAAATTGATTTTCTCACAGTTCAGGAGGATACGTGTCCAAATCAGGGCGTGGCTCTAGGGGGAAGTCCTTTGTCTATTTCAGCTTCTAGTAGCCAACAATCCTTGGAATTCCTAAGCTTGTAGATTCATCTGTCTCTGTTGTCAGATAGTGTCTGTCGTCCCCCTGTCTGTGTGTCTGTGTGTCCGTGTCTCTGCTATTCTCTGTATAACTCAGAAGTTATTAAGTGTAGGATCCACCTTACACCAGTATAACTTCAACTGACTGATTGATTATATTACGTTAGAGTACCTCATGGAAAGTGATTACATTACATTACATTTAGATTACATCCGCAGGTAAAGGGGCTAGGATTCCAACATATATTTTTTGGGGGACACAATTCAATCTATAATAGCAAATGTCTTCAATCCACCCCAAAATGTCCCATGCAGTTGGTTTCCCAATCCAAGCTCATGCATTGCCATCTGGCTGTTATGTCCCTAAGTGTAGAACCTCTTGAAGAATAATCCACTCTATGACTACAATCTCCATACCTCTTTAAGAGAAAATATACAGCATTATGAATATAAAATTAGGCACAAGCATTTATTCAGAAGAAGAAAAACAATTTTGAAATAATTGCAAACTAAAAAGTTGACAAATCCACAAACAGCATAAAATCTAGAAAACCAGCATAATATTGTTATTAACCACCCAGCCCAACTCTCTAATACTTATTTTCCTACATTTTTTTCTTCTGCCAGCATATTCTTTGATTCCTCTTCATATGACAACAATTTTGTAATATTTTATGTATGGAGAGTAGCAAGATCATTTCAGCTGTTCCTTTAGCGTGGTTTATTACATTTTTATTACATTTTTTAAAAAAATGCTGTTTTGTTGTTGTTGAGACTATTCGCAGCAAAACATACACCAATCCAACAGTTTCTACATGTACAGTTCAGTGACATTGACTACATTGTTCGAGTTGTGCAACCATTCTCACCCTCCTTTTCTGAGTTGTTCCTCCCCCATTAACATAAACTCACTGCCCCCTAATGCTCAATAGTTGCGAGGCATAAAACCTTGTTTACACAAGATACACTTGATGTTCACAAAACTGCTACAGGACTGTGTGCTACAAAAAGGTGTTCGGATAAATTCTATTTCATGTGATTCCCAGAGAAAATTGTATATGCCGCATCATTATATTCCTGACGAGAGAGAACATCTACTTAGATTAGGTATCACTGAGTAATCTTTCTTGCAATTTTACACTCTGCTGATTGAAATAATTTTCCAAAGACTAGCTTCTGACTCTTCAAATCTTGTTTCTGTTCCACTCCCACACACTTATGGTGCTGGATGCTGCAGGGCAAGTTCATACTGAGATTTGACTTTAAGCCTGCACCTGTATGTTGCAAGGCTGGATAAGTTAGAAAGACGGGTGGTAGGAGTACTTTTGGAAGCTATGCCTACTCCAGAACAGCTAGCAATAACAGAAATATACACAGACATTATATGCAAACCACATAAATATAGTCTACCAAACCCTAACTACTAAATCTAGCCTTAATTCAGCTTACTCAGTGTTCCCCTAGACAGATTTTAAAAATGCCAGTAACCACTCTAATGCCAATCAACATAAGGGGACATATGTCTGAATGAAAGTCAGAAGGGAAAGAGACAGATCATTTATGTGATTGTGGTTAAAATGCCTTACTTCTTCAAAATATACCAGAACACCTGAGTGTGCAAACACATTGCCAAGACCTTGGAAGGGACCTGTGCCTATGTGAGGCTCTGAAGCTTAAGGTTGGTTAGCTTTGTGGTAAATCCCCTCTGCCCTTCATACTTTTTATTTATTACAGTGTCTTTTACATGTCGCTGATTTTGAAGAGACAGAACAGACTGTCCATTCTGTTGTTCAGCTCATCCAGTGCATTTTTTATATAAAATATTGTACTTTTTAGTTCTAGAGTTTTCATTTGTTTTTTTTTTTTATAGTTTTTGTTTTCTGCTCATATTTCTTTTCTTTTTATTGACTGCAAGTGTATTTTCCTTTAACTCTTTGAGCATATTAAAATAGTTACTTTAAAAACCTTTTCCTGTTAATTACAATATGTAGGTCAACTTGGGGTTTCTTTTCATAGGTTGTCTGTTATCTTGAGGATGGATCACATTTTCCTGGTTATTCCTACATCAAGTAACTTTGTATTATATACTGGACATTGTGAATGTTTTATGGTAGATTCTGAAGGGTGCTGACTTTTTTCTTCTTCTTTTTTTTTTAAAATAAGTGTTATGGATTAAATTGTGTCCCCCCAAAGGATGTGTTGCAAATCCTAACTTCTATGCCTGTGCTTGTAATTCCATTTATCAACAGATTGTCTTTGTTATGTTAATGAGGCTGGGTTAGTGTAGAGTGTGTCTTAAATCAATCTCTTTTGAGATATAAAAGAGATTAAACAAGCAAGCTAAAGAAGCAGAGATAGGGCAAGAGAGATGCCAAGCCATATGAAGATCATCCAGGAGCAGAAGCTCAGAAGAGACAAGGACCTTCCTCCCAGAGACAAAAAGCAAGAGAAAAACTTCCCTTAGAGCCGGTGCCCTGAATTCAAACATCTAGCCTCCTAAACAGTGAGAAAATAAATTTTTGTTTGTTAAGCCATCTAATTGTGGTATTTCTGTTACAGCAGCACTAGATAACTAAGACAGTAAGACATTAACTTGGACTCATTTCAAACTTTATCTCTTACTTGGCAGCTCAAATATCAGTTCAGTTTTTCTTCTTTTTTTCAATCTTTAGCTGGATTCTGTCCCATGTATACATGGTTCAGGGGTGTCATGGATTGAATTATGTCCCTCAGAAATATGTGTCAAATTGGCTAGGCCATGATTCCCAATATTGTGTTATTATCCACCATTTTGTCATCTGATGTGATTTTCCTACGTATTGTAAATCCTATCTCTATGATGTTAATGAGGCAGGATTAAAGGCAGTTATGTTAATGAGACAGGACTCAATCTACAAGATTAGGTTGTGTCTTTAGTCAATCTCTTTTGAGATATAAAAGAGAGAAGTGAGTAAGAAGATGTAGGGACCTCATATTGTGAAGAAAGCAGTGCCAGGAATAGAGTGTGTCCTTTGAACCCGGTGTCCCTGTGCTGCGATTGATGACAAGGGCCTCCTCCAGAGCTGACAGAGAGAAAGCCCTCCCCTGGAGCTGATGCCCTGAATTTGGACTTCTATCTTACTAGACTGTGAGAGAATAAACTTCTGTTTGTTGAAGCCATCCAATTGTGGTATTTCTGTTATAGCAGCACTAGATAACTAAGACAAGGGATCAGTCAGAGATCTGGGCAGAGCTTATGCACAGAATTTGGGGCTTCTAGTTTCTGTCTTTTTCTGGTCCCAGGTTCTCAATTTGTTACTGCAATAATGCGGAATCGGAGCCGCCTGCCGCAATAGCCAATTCTGAGACAGGGGTGAGGTGAGCAGCAAGATGTTTATTATATATCGATATATAGGAGACAGAGGAGGAATAGATTCCTCCAAAAAACCGGTGTCCCGGACTGGAGAACGGCTGGAGTCTTTTATAGTGACAGGATTATGGATCTTTTATGGTAGTTTTTTTTTGAGGTGGTGATGTCTTAGATGAGTTAACCTTTCGCTGGTATTCTTAGAGGTTATGTGGTGACATCTTTGGGGATTATCTGGTGACATCCTGCTTACTCTTGTCACAAGATGGATGCTTTGTTTGGTTTTTCATTCTTAGATCATTATCACTTGTTTTCCACCCTCCAGGGAGGAACATAGGTTAATCTTAAACCTTTTTGTAGAGACTGGAGAAACAAGATCATGAGACAACGTGGCGCTGAGCAATGGGGGAGTAAACAATAGTGAGCCAGGCCTATGCAGCCTCTTCCACATTCACTTTTTAGCAGCTGTGATTGCCCTGAACTCAGTCTTCTGGCTCCTCAGACCAGAAAGGTTGACATTTTCAATGTGTGTTTTAGTCACCTTTAATGGGTGCAACTCGTACCAAGGTCTCCCATCAGGCTGAAGCTATGATAATGGAAACTCCCCCCTTGCCATCACTTCTTCCAAGTGTTAACTTCCCTCTAGAATCTGACTGCAATTTGTTCAGTCTCCAGTGCCTTCAGATAGTTGTTTCTGGCAATTTCTCCAGAATTTATAGCTGTTATCTGCACGGTAATACAATCAGAATGTTCCTTATAAGCAAGAATGGCAAGACTTCGTCTTGCTTACTTTGGACACATTGTCAGGAAAGACCAATCACTAGAAAAGAACATCATGTTTGGTAAAGTACAGGGTCCGCAAAGACAAGGGAAACAACGAGATGGATTGACACAACCGCTGTAACAATGGGTTCAAACATACCAACAATCATGAAGATGATGCAGGACCGGGTAAGTTTTTGTTCTGTTCTACATGTCTTCATGAGTAGGAGCCAACTTGATGGCAACTAACATCAACAACAACAACATCTGCACAAGGGCTGGGTCTGGAAGAAGTTACTCTGCTATGCCAGATACACAATCTGCAGTGTATAATTTTGTACTGGGGAAGTTTTTAGATGTGTATATTCCCCTTGATGTGGATGCCATCTTGAATTGTTGACTTCAAGGAGAATGAAGCTCAAAAGAGCTGGAAGAGGCAGGAGGACAGCCAGTGTTAAAAATATCTAAAATCTCATCATAGAAGTGATCACGTCATCATACAACTGCCAAACTACATCATAACTGCCAGACCACTGAAAATCATGGCCCAACAAGTTGACACACAACTTTAATGGTCACAGCCCTTACAAGTTAACTCTTGATGAGACCATAACAGGCCAGCCCATGAATTTACCATATTCAGCAGCCAATGGTGATTCAAATCTAATACAAGCAAATTTATTAAAATATTGTTAATATTTAATTCATTATGTTAAAGAATATGCTAGATTTCTTAAGGAGGATTTTGATAGTAAGGGCACTGAAGGGGCTACTCCCCTACCCCTCTTGCCTGGGGATTATGTTTATTGGAAAAGACACCAGCTAAAGGACTCTGTCTTAGTCATCTAGTGCTGCTATAACAGAAATACCACAAGTGGATGGCTTTAACATAGAGAAATATATTCTTTCACAGTCCAGTAGGTTAGAAGTCCAAATTCAGGGTGTCAGATCCAGGGGAAGGCTTTCTCTCTCTGTCGACTCTGGAAGAAGGTCCTTGTCATCAATCTTCCCCTGGAGTAGGAGCTTCTTTATGCAGGAACCTCGAGTCCAAAGGATGCACTCTGCTCCTGGTGCTTCTTTATTGGTGGTATGAGGTCCCCCTGTCTCTCTGCTCACTTCTCTCTTTTATACCTCAAGAGATTGCTTCAGGATACAATCCAATCTTGTAGACTGAGTCCTGCCTTACTAACACAACTGCTGCCCAACCTCCCTCATTAACATCATAGAGGCAGGATTTACACCATACAGGAAAATCACACAATACTTGGAATCATGGCCCAGCCAAACTGATACACACATTTTTGGGGGGACATAGTTTAATCCACAGCAGACTCCCTTGAACCTCAGTGGAAGGGATCTTATTTGATCTTACTCACTAATCCATGTGCTGCAGAATTGCAGGGGTAAAAGCCTGGATCCATCTGTCCCAATTAAAGAAGGCCCAGTTCCCAAATGGACTGTTGAACCTCGTGAAGGACTAAAATTAAAATTTAAACATCGCCAGGAAAAGAAGCAGACAGAATCTGCAAAAACATTCTTCTTCTAAAACCCAGAATCAGGCTTGTAGACTCCTTATCTCTAACACAGGACCGCAAATTGACTGAGCCATGTTTTAACTGAATTCATTGGTGAAGTTTATTTATATTGATTTCTTTACTCTCCTATTTGTTTAGTCATCATACTAATATGGACTGTTTGACTCCATAAACCTCAAATTACTACATGTATTCTGTTTTTCCCATGTAAGTAATGGAGGCTAATACTGCCTGGTGCTTTTGCATATTGGCAATAGAACATACCCACTTCCTTATTTGTCTTATGTTCTGCAATGATGATGATTATGATAAGAGTTATTCAAGACTACTTTCCTTACTCGAGTTAGAATTTTTAGACTGATAAGATATTCCAAATGTGAACTGTTGAGATTCTTGGAGTTTCTTTTGTAATTATTGTAGTTTTCTTTTTGTTATTAATGGATTGCAGTTTTGGAATATCATCCCTTGTTCTGATATATTGTTTTTCCCTTGAGAGCCCAAAACATTTTTTATAAATGCTACCTTTAGAGAATAGATATATTTCTTATGATCTGCCTGAAATTCGACTCCATATTAGCTCTTTTTGTTTTGAGCTTTGCTATTACATTCTTTGTAATTTTTCTTACCTTTTACATCCTATCAACTCCTCACTTTTTTATTATTTCCCATACAAAAATTTATACATACATTGTTATGTGATTCTAACTGCTCTCCCCATACTGTGACAGCACACTCCTCCTTTCCACCCCTGATTCCCCTTGTCCATTCAACCAGCTTCTAACCCTCTCTGCCTTCCCATCTCACCTCCAGACAGAAGCTGCCCATTTAGTCTCTTGTATCTACTTGACTAAGAGGCACATTCTTCACGAGTATTGCTTTATGTCCCACAGTCCAGTCCAATCCCTGTCTGAAGAATTGGCCTCAGAAATTGTTTTAGTTCTGGGCTGATAGAGAATCCAGGGGCCAGCTTTCCGGGGTTCCTCCAATCGCATCAGCTCCTCACTTTTAAAGCTAGTCTTAGAATAGTTTAACAAGGTACATAAATTTTGAATATTGGTATATTCAATATTCTTTGCCAACACCATAATTCAAATGCATCAATTCTTCTTCAGTCTTCCTTATTCATTGTTCAGCTTTCAAATGCATATGACATGACTGAAAACACCATGGCTTGTTTCAGGTACACCCTAGTCATTAAAGTGACATCTTTGCTCCTTAATATTTTAAAGAGGTCTTTTGCAGCAGATTTGCTAAGTGCAACACATCGTTTGATTTCTAGACTGCTGTTTCCATGGGCATTGATTGTGGATCCAAGTAAAATGAAATTCTTGACAACTTCAATCTTTTCTCTGTTTATCATGTTGTTACTTATTGGCCCAGTTGTGAGGATTTTTGTTTTCTTTATGTTAAAGTGTAATCCATACTGAAGGCTGTAGTCTTTGATCTTCATCAGTAAGTGCTTCAAGTCCTCTTCACTTTCAGCAAGGAAGGTTCTGTCATCTGCATATCGCAGGTTGTTAATAAGTCTTCCTCCAATCCTGATGCTGCATTCTTTTTCGTATAGTGCAGCTTCTTGGATTATTTGCTCAGCATACAGATTGAGTAAGTATGGTGAAAGGATACAACCATGACACACACCTTTGTTGACTTTAAACCACAGAGTATCCCCTTGTTCTGTTCGAATGACTGCTTCTTGGCCTATGTTCAGGTTCCTCATGAGCACAATTAAGTGTTCTGGAACTCCCATTCTCTTCAGTGTTATCCGTAATTTGTTATGGTCCGCACAGTGGAATGCCTTTGCGTAGTCAATAAAACACAAGTAAACATCTTTCTGGTATTCTTTGCTTTCAGCCATGATCCATCTGACATCAGCAGTGATATCCCTCATTCCGTGCCTCTTCTGAATCCGGCTTGGATTTCTGGCAGTTCGCTGCCTATGTACAGCTACTACCACTTTTGAATGACCTTCAGCAAAATTTTACTTGCGTGTGATATTAATGACACTGTTCAATGATTTCCGCATTCTGTTGGATCACCTTTCTCTGGAATGGGTACAAATATGGATCTCTTCCAGTCAGTTGGCCAGGTAGCTGTCTTCCAAATTTCTTGCCATGTATCACTCAGCAGTGATTGACTTTAGGTCACACCCTACACTGATATGGCCTCATTGACATAACAAAGAAAACCTTACTGCCAAATGAGATTACGTTCACAGGTTTAGGGGTTAGTATTTACAATACATATTTTTCGAGGGACATAATTCAGTCCATAACAATGAAACACTGGGATACAGTAATGATTGTACCCAATTCACCTGGAATCAGTTTGGGGCTGAATAAAATATCTTCTCTTTCTAAGGCTGTTGGCTCCTATGAAGTGATGAGTGTTTTCTGTCCGGATTCATGGATGGTTGCCTTCTGAGTCTGCTGACGCCTCAGTCTCTCCAGGGCTGGGCTACTGTGCCAGGGAACACCACTGGGGTGACCCTCCGTCTAATGGTAGCAGGGACTGAAGATGAAAGCCAGGCTAGACTGAGGAGGTTCGGTTTTCTCCAGCTGCATGAAGTGGTCTTCCTTTGCACGCCTGTTGACCTTTGTGTCTCTCATTTAGGGCTCCCATCACTCACCATCACATTCATCTGCACACGGTGTCCTAAGGCCAATGTGCTGCCCTGCCTTGGCATCCATCAATTCCTTCTCATTGCCCTTTTACGCAGTTTCCAACATGGCCGGCCAGTTGTCTTAGTCATCTAGTGCTGCTGTAACAGAAATACCACGAGTGGATGGCTTTAACAAAGAGATTTATTCTGTCACAGTCCAGTAGGCTACAAGTCCAAACGGAAGGCATCAGCTCCAGGGGAAGGCTTTCTCTGTCACCTCTGGAGGAAGGTCCATGTCATCAATCTTCCCTTGGTCTGGGAGCTTCTCTGCACAGGAACCTCAGGTCCAAAGGATGCTCTCTGCTCCTGGCACTGCTTTCTTGGTGGTATGAGGTTCCTGTGTGTCTCTGCGCACTTCGCTCTTTTATATGTCAAAAGAGATTGGCTTAAGACACTCATCAGTATAATTGCCACTAATCCATCTTATTAGATCATAAGCATTGAATTTACGACACGTAAGGAAATCACATCAGACTACAAATGGTACACAACTATACAGTACTGGGAATCATGACCCAACCAAGCTGACAGTTACTTTTGGGGGACACAATTCAATCTATGACACTGGTCCTACTTGTCACCCAGTCTCTCAACAGTTGTGGTTTCTCTCTAACCAGCCCTTCTGGCCATGCCCCATGCGGTGTCCCATGATAAGAACCCATTATATTTTGTAACCTAGTCCCTCAAGTGTTGTGGTTACTCCTTGCTCCATAGGGTTTCTCAGGATAAACGCTTCTCCCTTTTTCTGTGTTAATGCATGAGAAACTTTAAAACTGACTGATAAGACTCCAGCACACTCCAATCCTGGGACCTCACCCTGCTTGCCTTACAAAAGCCCTCTCCTATAGTTCTAGCTTGCCATTACCCTGTCCCTGGGCGCAATCCCTGTGTGACCTTGTGTTGAGGTGTGATGCAGTTTCCTCTCTGGGACATATAAGTACTAAATTCTACTTGTTTTCTGAAGTTCCTGTGTCTCACTCCCCTCCTGCTGAACCTGACAGACCAGCCAACACACTACAGACCCTGTTTGGGTCAAATTGAAACACATAGTGGGAACTTCTCCAGGGCAGGTTCCTTGCCTTGGCTTTGTCTTATCTCCAGACTGTAATATGGTGTTGCTCAAGTAGAAGATGCTCAATGCTTATCTTACATGAACCCAATGGCTTCCTGTGAGTTCTTTAAGCTGAGGAAACTGTGGGCCTAGGGGAAAAAAGATAGATCCACATATTCTTAAATAACAAAGAAAGCAAGAAGAATAGTAGGAAGATGTTACAGTGATCAACTATGATCTCAGAGGGCCAGGACTGGTGGGATGGTAGGTAGTAGATTTCTAAAACAAAAGTTATCCCCACTGTCACTCTCTATTCCTATCTTAGTTATCTAGTGCTGCTATAACAGAAATACCACTAGTGGATGGCTTTACAAAGAGAAAAGTAGGCTGGAAGTCCAAATTCAGGGTGTCAGCTCCAGGGGAAGGTTTTCTCTCTATTGGCTCTGGAGGAAGGTTCTTCTTATCAATCTTCTCCTGGACTAAGAGCTTCTCTGCACAGGAACCCCGGGTCCAAGGGACACACTCTGCTCCAGGCACTGCTTTCTTAGTGGTATGAGGTCCCCCTGTCTCTCCACTTGCTTCTCTCTTTTATATCCCAAAAGAAACCAGCTCAAGACACAATCCAAACCCTTAGATTGAGTCCTGCCTCAACACAACTGCTGCTCATCCCCCCTCATTAACATCACAGAGGCAGGATTTACAACACATAGGAAAATCACATCAGATGAAAAAATGGTGGACAATCACACAATACAAGGAATCATGGCCCAGCCAAACTGATACACACACTTATGGGGGACACAATTCAATCCATGACAATTCCTTATTCTGCTTTGTTTTTCTTCATCAGCACCTGGCATTATATATTTACTGGTTCATCAGTTTATTGCCCACTACCCACCAGCTGCTCCAAGGGAGAAAGATGTGGCCATCTGCTTCTGTAAAGATGACAACCTTGGAAACCCTATGGGGCAGTTATATTCTGTCCTGTAGGGTCACTATGAGTCAGATCAACCCAACAGCACACGGCAAGAACAACACCTTCCACGAAAATATAAGCTCTATGAGAGTAAACTTTTATCTGTTTGGTTCACTGCTATTTTCCCAGTGAGTTAATGACATATGTTATTGCTGTTATTAGTTGCTGTCAAGTTGACTCTGACTCTTGGTGACCTATGTACAAATGAGTGAAATACTTCCTGGTCCTGTACTATCCCCATGATTGGTTGTGGATTGGACTGCTGTGATCTGTAGGGTTTTCATTGGCTCATTTTCAGAAGTAGATCCTCAGGCCTTCCTTCCTGGTCCATCTTAGTCTGGAAGCTCCACTGAAACTTGTTCAGCATCAGAGCAACATGCAAGTCCCCACTGTCAGATGGTGGTGGCTGCACGTGAGATGTATTAGCTGGGAATCTAAGTGCATTGGCTGGGAATAGAATGTGAATCTGTAGCATGGAAGGCGAGAATTCTACCACAGAATCACCAATGTTCCCAGGAACCTGGTTTAGGGTTCTTAATTCCTATGCTGATAAGCCTGAAGCCAACTCCTCCTCCTTTTTTAAACTACTTTTTCTCTTTCAAAAAAGCCAAGCAAAGGACTCCCAAGACTCCAGTCATTGTGCTACAAGGTTCTTAAAAAAACATTAACTTTCGTTAAGCCTCTGGTGGAGACAAGCAAAACCAGATGAATATTTCCTTTTCAGGCTTGTTTTTTGCCAGCTCACAGGTGAGGAAATCCGAGACAATGTGGGCAGGGGAATTGGGTTGGATGTCCATGATAACGGAGCCCTGGTAGTGTAGTAGTTAAGAGCTCTGCTGTTAACCAAAGTGTTGGTGGTTCAAATCCACCAGCTGCTCCTTGGAAACCCTATGGGGCAGTTCTACTCTGTCCTATAGGGTCGCTATGAGATGGAATCAACTCGACAGCAACGGTTTTTTTTTGGAGGGGGGACCTTGGTAACAGGATAGCCATTACCAGATGACGCCAGCAGGGGACCGACTAGGCTCATAAAAACCAAGGGACTAGCACATGGAAAGGAAAGAAAAGAGTTGTTGGTTGCCTTGAATGGGCTCTAACTCATGGTGACCTTATGTATCACAGAAAGAAACGTTGCAGGTCCTTCCTGATTGTTGGTAAGTCTGAGGCCGTTGTCATGGCTTTTGTGTCAATCCATTCTATTGAGTATGTCCCTCGTTTTAGATGACTCTCTATCAACCATGATGTCCTTTGCTAGTGATTAGTCTTTCCTGATGACGCGTCCAAAGATTTTGACATCTAGACATCCTTGCTTCTAAGGAATATTCTGGTAAGGAATATATGTATTTTAAATCTTTTATCAGTTCATAGAGTTGAACACTTACACTGGATAACAATAAACATCCACAAGGTGTCTCCATCTTTGTCAGTTTCCAGTGTAGTTCTGTTCCCCAGGACTCAGTCCTTAGGACACATGGCTCATCCTGGAATCTAAGAACGATGTGGGTGAACTTTTCTGCCATTACAGTGTAATGGGGCTCTTGTCAGAACCAGAATTATAGGAAATGATGTTCTTGCATACCTGACTTTGAGATCTGCGATTCAAACCCATCTTGTTCTCCCTTGCAAACCTGCATCAGCAGTATAACAAGAAGCAAGGGTTATCTTCTGCCTTCATTACCCAGGGGTGTGAGACCGAGAAGCCTCATCCCTGAGAAGGTGAATCCAGGAACGTAGTGTACACCAGCCCCCATAAGTGACCACTATTTATTTATTTGTGTCTGTTTTTTTCCCTCAAAATTTATAATTTATTTTTATTGTTATTGAGAATATACACAGTAGAACATTCACCAATTCAACAGTTTCTACATGTACAATTCAGTGACATTATGTTTGTTCAAGTTGTGCAACAACTCTCACCTTCCTTTTCCAAGTTGTTCCTCCCCCATGAACATAAACTCACTGTCCCCTAAGGTTCCTATCTGTCTTGGTTATCTAGTGCTGCTATAACAGAAATACCACAAGTGGATGGCTTTAATGAAGAGAAGTTTATTCTCTCACAGTCTAGTAGGCTAGAAGTCCAAATTCAGGATGCCAGCTCCAGGGGAATGTTTTCTCTCTCTGTTGGCTCTGGAGGAAAGTCCTTGTCATCAATCTTCCCTTGGTCTGGGAGCTTCTCTGAGCAGGAACCCTGGGTCCAAAGGACACGCTCTGCTCCTGGCACTATTTTCTTGGAGGTTTGAGGTCCCCTTGTCTCTCTGCTCACTTCTCTCTTTTATATCTCTAAAGAGTTTGGAACAAGACACAATCTAATCCTGTAGACTGAGTCCTGCTGCATTAACATAACTGCTGCTAATCTTAACTCATTAACATCATAGAGATCGGATTTACAACATATAGGAAGATCACTTCGGATGACAGAATGGTGGACAATCACACAATAGGGGGAATCATAGCCCAGTCAAGTTGACAGATATTTTTAGGGGACACAGTTCAATCCATGACACTATCTAATCTTTCTAGTTGCTGTTGTCAATTTGGTCCCATATAGATAGATCTTAAAAGAGCATACTTCTCAAAGCAAGTGACCAGTATTTAAATTCTAAGGAGCTCTGGTGGCATCACAGTTAAGAGCTTGTCTGCTACTCAAAAGGGGTCACTATGAGTTGGAAACTGTCACATGGGGTCACTATGAGTCAGAATCGACTCAGCAATACCTAACAACAACATTTAAATTCCATTCACTTGAGTTGTAAAATTTTATTTATAATCATGATTCATAAGCTCGGTGCAGCACTGTGGTATCTAGGAGAGAAAATTGGGAAGATTTCTGCCCAACTACATTATTATTATTATTATAATTGTATTTTAGGGGAAACTTTACAGAGCAAATTAGTTTCTCATTCAACAATTTATACACAAATTATTTTGTGACGTTGGTTGCAATCCTTGTGATGTATCAACACTCTCCCCTTCCAAACCCCAATTTCCTGACTCCATCCATCCATTTTTCCTTTGCCTTCCTGCTTTCTTGTCGTTGCTTTTGGCAGGTATTGCCCTTTTGGTCTCATGCACATTACTGAACTAAGACGCATGCCCCTCATGTGTGTTATTGTTTGTTTTATAGACCTGTCTAATCTTTGGCTGAAGGGTGAACTTTGGGAGTGGCTTCAGTTCTGAGTTAAAAGGGTGTCCAGGGGTCATAGTCTCGGGGGTTCTTCCAGTCTCTGTCAGAGCAGTTAAGTCTGGTCTTTTTTTTTGTGAATTTGAATTTAGTTCTACATTTTTCTCCCGCTCTGTCCGAACCCTCTATTGTGATCCCTGTCAGCGGTTGTTGGTGGTAGCCAGGCACCATCTAGTTCTTCTGGGCTCAGGCTGGTGCAGGCTATGCTACTTGTGGTCCATTAGTCCTTTACACTATTTACCTTGTCTTTGGTTTTCTTCATTCTCCTTTGCTCCAGATGGGATGGGACCAGTAGATGTATCTTAGATGGCCACTCGCAAGCTTTTAAGACCCCAGACACTACTCACCAAAGTTGGATGTAGAACATTTTCTTTATGAACTTTGTTATGCGAATTGACCTAGATGGCCCCCCAGACTATGGTCCCCAGCCCTCAGCCTGAGTAACTCAGTCCCTCAGGGTGTTTGGATGCATCTATGAAGCTTCTATGACTTTGTGTTGGTCAAGTTGTGCTGACTTCCCCTATATTGTGTACTGTCCTTCCCTCCACCAAAGTTAACACTTATCTACTATCTAGTTAATGATTTCCTCTCCCTGCCCTTTAACTATCAAAGATTGTTTCTTTTTGTGTATTAACCTTTTCTTGAGTTTTTATAATGGTGGTTTCATACAATATTTGTCCTTTTGTGATTTTATTTCACTAGGCATAATGCTCTCCAGATTCATCCGCGTTATATTTTGAGGATTCATCATTGTTCTTTATTGTTGTGTAGTATTCCATTGTGTGTATGTACCATGATTTGATTATTCATTCATCTGTTGATGGACCCTTAGGTTGTTTCCATCTTTTTGCTATTGTGAATAATGCTGCAATGAACATGGGTGTGCATGTGTCTATTTGTGTGACAGCTCTTATTTCTCTAGGATATATTCCTAGGAGTGGGATTGCTGAATGCTATAGTATTTCTATTTCTCGCTTTTTGAGGAGGCACCATATTGTTTTTCCATAGTGGTTGTACCATTTTTCATTCCTACTAGCAGTGCATAAGAGTTCCAATCTCCTCGCAACCTCTCAAACATTTGCTATTTTCTGTTTTTGTGATTAATGCCAGTAATGTCAGGGTGAAATGGTATCTCAATGTAGTTTTGATTTGCACTTCTCTAATGGCTAATGAGGAGCCCTGGTGGAACAATGGGTAAGAGCTATGGCTGCTAACCGAAAGGTCGGCAGTTTGAATTCACTAGCCACTGCTTGGAAACCCTATGAAGCAGTATGACTCTGTCCTATAGGGTCGCTATAAGTTGAATTCAACTCAACAGCAATGGGTGAATGGCTAATGATCACGAGCATTTCCTCATATGTATGTTAGCCACCTGGATGTCTTCTTTGGTGAAGTGTCTGGTCATATCCTTTGCCCATTTTTTAATCGGATTATTTGTCTTCTTGTTGTTAAGGTGTTGCAGTGTCTTATAGATTTTAGAGATTGCACCTTTGTTTAATATGTCATAACCCAATTTTTTTCCCCTGTGTGTAGGTTCTCTTTTTACTCTTTTGGTGAGCATAAGTCTTTAATTTTTAGGAGCTCCCAGTTATCTAGTTTACTTTCTGGTGTTTGTGAATTGTTAGTTATGGTTTGTATCCTATTTATGCCATATATTAGAGCCCCTAGCATTGTCTCTATGTTTTCGTCCATGATCTTTATAATTCTAGCTTTTATATTTAGGTCTTTGATCCATTTTGCATTAGTTTTTGTGTATGGTGTGAGGTATGGGTCCTGTTTCATTTTTTTACAGATGGACATCTAGTTTTGCCAGCACCATTTGATAAAGAGACTGTCTTTTCCCTGTTTAATGGAGTTTGGGCCTTTGTCAAAATCAGCTGACAGTAGGCAGATGGATATACGTCTTGGTTCTCAGTTCTGTTGCATTGATCTATATGTCTGTCATTGTACCAGTACCAGGCTGTTCTGACTACTGTGGTTGTATAGTAGGTTCTGAGATCAGGTGATGTGAGGCCTCTTACTTCATTCTTCTTTTTCAGTAATACTTTACTTATCCAGGGCCTCTTTCCTTTCCATATAAAGTTGGTGATTAGTTTTTCCACCTCGTTAAAGAATGCTGTTGGTATTTGGATCAGGATTGCAATATATCTGTAGATCACTTTGGGTATAATTGATATTTTCACAATGTTGAGTCTTCCTATCCATGAACATGGTATGTTTTTTCCACTTATGTAGGCCTCTTTTGGTTTCTTGCAGTAGTGTTTGGTAGTTTTCTATGTATAGGTGTTTTACATCCCCGGTCAGATTTATTCCTAAGTATTTTATTTTTTTAGGGACAATTATAAATGGTATTGTTTTCTGAATTTTCTTTCCAAAGCTCTCTGTTGATGTATAGGAATCTAACTGATTTTTGTATGTTGATCTTGTATCCTACCACTCCGCTGAATCTTTACATTAGTTCCATTGGTTTTCTTGTGGAATCTTTGGGGTTCTCTATGTATAGGATCATATCATCTGCAAATAGGGATAGTTTTACTTCTTCTTTTCCAATTTGGGTGAACTTTATTTCTTTTTCTTGACTTATTGCTCTAGCTACAGCTTCCAGCATGATGTTAAACAGGAGTGGTGATAAATGGCATCCTTGTCTTGTTCATGTTCTCAAGGGGAATGCTTTCAGCCTCTGTCCATTGAGAATGATGTTAACTGTTGGTTTTGTATAAAAAAACCCCGTTGCTGTCAAGTCAACCCTGACTCATAGCGACCTGATAGGACAGAGTAGAACTGCCCCCCAGGCTTTCCAAGGGGCAGCTGGTGGAGTCGAACTGCTGACCTTTTTTGGTAAGCAGCTGAACTCTTAACCACTGTGCTACCAGGGCTCCCTTTATTATGTTGATGAATTTTCTTTCTATTCCTATTTTTGCTGAGAGTTTTTATCAGGAATGGGTGTTGAACTTTATCAAATGTCTTTTCTGCATCTATTGAGATGATCATGTGTTTCTTTTGTTTTATTTATGTGGTGGATTACGTTAATAGATTTTCTGATGTTGAACCATCCTTGCATAGCTGGTATGAAACTCATTTGGTTGTAGTGTATTATATTTTTGATATGATGATGAATTATATTGGCTAGAATTTTGTTAAGAATTTTTGCATCATATTCATGAGAGATATTGGTCTGTACTTTTTTTTTTCTTGTGGTGTTTGCCTGGCTTTGGTATCAGGGTTATGCTGGCTTCATAGAATGAATTTGGGAGTATTTCTTCCTTTTCTATGTTCTGGAATAATTTGAGTAGTACTGGAGTGAGCTCTTCTCTGAATGTTTTGTAGAATTGTCTGGGCCAGAGGGTTTTTTTTTTTTTTTTAAATTACCTCTTCAATCTCTTCTCTTGTTATGGGTCTGTTCAGATTTTCTATCTCAGTTTGTATGAGTTTAGGTAGGTAGTGTGTTTGTAGAAATTTATTCATTTCCTCTAGGTTCTCAAATTTGTTGGAGTATAAATTTTCATAGTATTGTGTTAGGATCCTTTTTATTTCAGCTGGTTCCGTTGTAATGCCTGCATTTAATTTTTTATTTGGCTTATTTGCTTTCTTTCCTGTTTTTCTTTAGTCAGTTTGGCCAATGGTTTGTCGATTTTGTTGCACTTTTCAAAGAACCAACTTTTGGTCTTGTTTATTCTTTCTATTGTTTTTCTGTTCTCTATTTCATTTGTTTCTGATCTAATCTTTATTATTTCCTTCTTATGGTGGCTGTGGGCTTCTTTTGCTGATCTCTTTCTATTTGTTTGAGTTGTAGGGCTAACGTTTTGATTTTGGCCTGTTTCTTTTATGGTGTGTGCATTTATTGCCATAAGTTGACCTCTGAGCACTGCCTTTGCTGTGTACCAAAAGATTTGATATAGTATGTTTTCATTCTCATTTGATTCTAAAATGTTTTAATTCCCTCTTTGATATTTTCCTATTACCCAGTTGTTTTTAAGCAAGGTGTTATTCAGTTTCCATGTATTTGATTTTTTAATCCTTGCTCTTCCTGTTATTGATTTCTACTTTTATGGTATTGTGATCGGAGAGAATGCTTTGCATTATTTCAATGTTTTGGATTTTATTGAGGCTTGCTTTTTGCCCTAAACTGTGGTCTATTCTGGAGAATGTTTCATGTGCTTTGGAAAAGAATGTATACTTTACTGCTGTTGGGAGGAGCATTCTACATATGTCTATGAGGTCCAATTGGTCACTTTTGGCCTTCGATCTTCTGTATCTTTGTTGAGTTTCTTTCTAGATGTTCTGTCCTTTACTGAGAGTGGTGTGTTGAAGTCTCTTTTCAGTGCTGTGCGAGTTTGTTTTATGTATTTTGGGACCCTGTAGTTGGGTGAGTAGATATTTTATTAAGATTATGTCTTCTTGGTGAATTGTCCCTTTAATCATTATATAATGTCCTTCCTGGTCTTTTGTTGTTGATTTTGCTTTAAAGTCTATTTTATCTGAGATTAGTATTACCATGCCTGCCCTTTTATGGTTATCATTTGCTTGATGTATTTTTTCATCCTTTGATTTTTAATAAATTTCTATCTTTGTGTCTAAGATGTGTCTGTTGTAGACAGCATATTTATGGTTTGTGCTTTTTTAAATCTCTTCTGTCATTCTCTGTCTCTTTACAGGCACATTTAAATCGTTTACCTTCAGTGTGATTGTAAATAGGTATGAGTTTATTGCTGTCATATTGTTGTGCTTTTTTTTTGTGGTGCTGATGTTTTCTTTGTTCCTTTTACTCTCCTGTGCTGAGTTCCTTTTGTTGTGTACTTTCTTTTCTTTTATTTCATTATCATAGATTTTGCTTTTACTGAATCTTTATGTTTTTCTTCTTTTTTATTCTGTTGAGTAGGTTTGTTAACTTTTCTTTGTGGTTACCTTGAAATTTACCCTTATCTTCCTAGGTTTGAATCAGTGTTTTATTACTTGATTTCCCTTGACTTCCTCTTCATTTTAAAGTTCTATACCTATACTGTTTATTCTCCCTTTCATTGTTTTGATGTTGTTGTCATTTACAGATTGACATTTGTTTCCCTGTTTTAAGTCTTTTAACTTTGTTTTATTATTGAGAGTTCATTATCTAGGTTGATGCTGTCCTGCATCCTAGACTCTGGCTGGTCTGATGTTGTTGGTTCTGTAACCTAAGGACTCCCTTTAATATTTCTGGTAAGTTTGGTTCATTTTTGTGAATTCCCTTAATTTCTGTTTATCTGGAAATGTTCTAATTTTGCCATTGTATTTGAGAGAGAGTTTTGCAGGATATATTACTCTTGGTTGGCCAGTTTTTTCTTTCAAGATTTTATGTATGTCATCCCACTGCCTTCTTGCTTGCATAGTTTCTGCCAGGTAATCAGAGCTCAGTCTTATTGTTTCCCCTTTGTAACTGACTTTTCGTTTTTCTTGAGCTGCTCTCAGAATTCTTTCTTTGTCTTTGTCTTTGGCACGCGTGATTATGATGTGTCTTGGTAACTTTCTTTTAGCATCTATCCTACATGCGGTTCATTGAGCTTCTTGGATGGTCAGCTTTTCATCTTTCATGATTTTTGGGAAGTCTTCTTGCCACAAAATCTCCATCAACCTTCTCTGTGTTTTCCATTTTCTGCACCTGTTCTGGAACTCCCATCATGCACAAATTTTTGCTGTTGATTGTGTCCCACATTATTCTTAGGTTGTCTTCATTTTTCTCCATTCTTTTCTCTGATTTTCTTCAAAGTGGCATCTATGAATTTGTCTTCAGTTTCACTGATTCTCTCTTCCATTGGTTCAAATTTGCTCCTAAAACTTTCTATTGTGTTGTCCATTTCTGAGATTTTTGTTGTTTATTTTTTGAATTTTTAGTTTCTGTTTTTGCATAAGATCTAATTATTTATTTATTTTGATGTTTTGTTCTTATATTATTTTCCTGAATTCTTCTATTGCTTTGTCTGTGTTTTCCTTGATTTTGGCTATGTTTTTGTTGGTTTTATCTGTGTTTTTCATGATTTTGTCTACTTTTTTCCTTGGTTTTGTCTGCATTTTCCTTAATCTCTTCCCAAATTTCTTGGAGAACCCTAATTATTAGACTTTTGAATTTCGTATCAGGTAGTTCCACTGTCTATTCTTCTACTAGAAGGTCAGCTGATTATTTTGGTCGTTTTCTGGAGTCACCTAGTCCTGCTTTTTTATATGGTTTGATATTATCTGCTGTCTCTGAGACCTTAAAGTATTATTTTCTTTATTTATTGGTTGCATTTGTTTTGTCTTGTTTTTTGTTTTGTTTTGATATGTCAGGGCAGGTAAGCCAGCCATGTTTTGATGCTTGCTCATCTGTGGGCATGACAGTTCTCACTACCTTGTCCAGGAGGCCAGGGAAGCAACAGGCAGGGTAAGCCCACTTTGCTGTACACTGGTGTGGTGAGTTGGCTGAGGGCAAACTGGGTCGGCACTTTCTGTCTCCTGATGTTGGCCCACTGGTGTGGGAGATTTCCCAGCCCCTCATCAGATAGGCAGGGATCAGACGGCAAGTAGTACAGGCTAGCTTCCCACTGTTCAGCAGTTGGTCAAGCGGCAGAAGAGGGGCAATGTGGGTCCTGTGTGGTGTCTGGCCCAGCACTGGTGGTGCTCTATCCACAGCAGCATGTGGGGGGCCAGTAGGAAGGAGGACGGCATAAGCGGATAGGTGAGGGAGGGGAGAAAGAAAAGAAAACAGAGAGAAAGATAAGAAAAAAAGTAGCCAGCAGGTGGGGGCCGGGTGGGTCTGGGGGCTGGTGTGTAAGTGGGGGAGGCGGTGTATAAGGCTAGGTGGGAGGTATAAAGAAAAGAAAGAAAGTAAGAGAAAAAAGAAAAGAAAAAAATAAAAGAAGTGCTGGCACAGTAGGGGTGGATGCAGATTCAGGGCAGTGGTGGGCCAGTGGCTCTCCAGCTGTGGTTGTACAGCATGGCCCAGTAATGGGAGAGGCAGGTGTTGTATGGGGCTAGGTCCAAGGGAGAAGGAAAAGGAAGAGAGATAAAATAAAAATAAATAAAAATAAAACTGGTGCCTGATGGTGGCCAGTGAGGAGGGGCAGGTGGACCTGAGGGCTGGTTGGAAGGGAGGAGATGGGATGTGCAGAGCTAGGTGGGAGGGAGAAAGAAAACAAAGAAGATAGAGAAACAAAGCAGAAAAGAAAAGTGGCACAGTGGAAGCTGGCAGGTGTGGGTGTTGCAGATCCAGGGCAGCGATGGGCTGTTGTCTCTGTAGCTGAGGCAGTGAGGTGTGGCCCAGTAGGATGGGGTGGAGGTGGTGTACGGGGTTAGCTGGGAGGAAGAAAGTTAACGAAGAAAGAAAACCAGAGAAAAGAAAAGAAAGAAAGAAAGAAAAAAAATGGTGGTGTGGTAGGAGCTGGTGAATGGGGATAGGGCAGACCCGAGGATGCTGTTAGCTGGTGGCTCTCTAGCCCAGAGATGTGACACAGCCCATCAAGAAGGGATGGAGGCAGCACACTGGGCTAGGTGGGAAGGAGAAATAAAAGGAAGGAAGATAAATACAGAGAGAAAAAAAATATAGTGCTGAGGGTGCTGGCTAGTGGGGGTAGAGTGGAACTGGGGTGGCAGTGTGCAGGTGTCTCCTGCCAGGCAGTGCAGTGTGGTTCATCAGGAAGGGGCAGAGGCAGCACGTGGGGCTAGGTGGGCGGGAGGAAGAAAGAGAAAGAGAGGAAAAAAAATGGGGTTGAGGGAGCCAGCTAATGGGGGTGAGGTGGACTAGGGGTAATGGCAAGCTGGTGTCTCTCTCACTGAGCAGCACAGCGTGGGCCACCAGGGAGGGGCCGAGGCGGTGCAGGGGGCTAGGTGGGAGGAAGAAAGAAAAGGAAGAAAGAGAAAGAGAAAAAAAAGGCTTGGTGGGAGACTGTCTTTGGCGGTGGGGTGGACCCCGGGTGGCAGTGAGCCAGTGTCTTTCTGGCCAAGTGGCCATGGCCCGTTGGGAAGCAGTGGAGGAAGTGTACAGGGCAGAGGGTGGAGGGGTGGGAAAGCGTGTTTCTCTGGTTACTGGGTGCTCTGTCTCCTGTTGGGAGCTCTGTGAAGTTGCTTTCCCTTACTCCCTGTCCAGGGTCATTGCTGGCTGTCCTCCAAGATGGCAAAACTGTGCTGTGTTAGCTGGCAGGGGACCTCCACTCCTTAGGTCTCCTCATTCTCTGTTCTCCATCAGTTTCTTCTTCCATTCGGTGCTTGATCTAGTTCTTTATCCCTTCGTTTGATGCTTAGGATTCCAGGATTAATATCTGTATCTGTTTCACTTAGTTTTTTGGATCTTTGCTGCAGAGGGCTAGCATGGTGCTTCTGTCTATAGTGCCATGTTGGCTCTGCCTCTCCCAACCACATTCTTGATTAAGAAAAAGAAAAAGTTGTCCACGTGCTTGGTGGGGCATACTCATCATAGGAGGTATTATTTGTCCACTCTCAGCTCCAATAAATCCATTTGCTTTCAGATCAGTACCCATTGAGGCACATCCAGGGTTATTTCCCTAAAGACTTTATTAGTGATTGTCTTAGGCTGGGCTCTCTAGAGAAGCAAAACCAGTGAAGCTATATGTATATATAGAGAGAGAGAGAGAAAGAGAGAGAGAAATTTATCACAAAGAAATGGCTCACACAGTTGTAGAGGTTGGCAAGTTCCAAATCTGTGGGTCAGGCGTTAGGCTGGAGGTTTCTCCTGACTCATGTAGCTGCAAAGGCTGACAAATCCCAAGATTGGCAGGTAAGCTGCTAGCTCAAATCCAAAGAACCAGAGGTCAGGTGATGACAAGCCAGATGCAGGATCCATAGTGAACAAAAACCATCGCGCTTTGCCAGAACGTCCATATATATTGGATGCAGGTCACACCCCTGAGGAAACTCCTCTTATAACTGATTGGCTGCTCATAGCAGATTTTATCATGGAATTGATTACATTATATCAGATCTCATTATGGAGGTGATTACACTGTGGAAGAGCAATCAGTCCAATGTCTGCCAAATCACATCTTTACAAAACTGCCAAACCACTGAGAATCATGGCTCAGCCACGTTGACACATAACCTTAACCATAGCAATGATGTAGACCCAATATATGAATAGGCCGGTGGGAGGACAATGCTCTTTGCTCTCTGTTGCTGTGCCAACTTCAAGCTTCTCTATTTTTGGACATAGAAAAATGATATCAGAAATAAAATACAACAGAAACAAACAAATTTATCTTTCTCTCTGGAGATAATTTAAGTAAAAAAGTGGGGGATCTTTCTGTCGGGTTTCAGCCTCCTTGTGTGCTTTATGATGGTGTGCGTTGGTTCACTCTCAAGGTTCAGGGTTTCTTCCAACTTTATTTCTACAAGAGCTCCTTTAGTTTTTACTCCCAGGCTTACCCGGGAGATAACATAGGAAGGTTGTAGGTGAAGTGCTAGTACTTTCTGACCAGCCACCATATTTGTTCTACAAAAGTCCAGTTACAGATCAACAAGAGTCTCTGGGTAGCACAAACTGTCAACTTGCTTGCCTGGTAACCGAAAGGTTGGAGATATAAGTCCACCAGAGGTGCCTTGGAGGAAAGTCCTGCTGATCGACTTCTGAAACACCAGCCATTGAAAACCCTATGGAGCACAGTTCTACTGTGACACACATGGGGTTGCCATGAGTCAGAATGGACTTGATGGCAACTGGTTACATATTGGCCACGTTGCAAACGGCAATAATGAAATAATATTAGAACTGGAATGAGGGTGGAAAAGAAGCAAGGCCCAATCAATTGTCACTGTGCATGGTGGAAGTTTAGCCTGCAGATTAAGGCACTGCATGCATTGGCTGTGGGAACAGGTGTGATGTGGAGAGGGGGGAGGAAGTAAGAGGACACCACTGGGGAGACCCCACCAACTGCTTGGACAAGCTTCTTAAAAGATAGCACCTCCATTGAATTTACATCATCTGGGGGAAGACCTCCCTGTGCTGGTGATCCTGCTTCTGGTTTCTCTTCACTGTTTATCAAGCACGGCTCACCCCACAGTTTGTAAAGCCTCCCCTGCCCCCCCACCCCTTGATAGAAGGGAGAAAAGGAGAACCCAAAGCCTTTCACCAAGAGGAGTCTCAGATCCTTCCACCCGGGCCCCTGTATCACCGACCCTGGTGGGCGTAGAAGGATGGGGGTGTGGTTGACTGAATAACGGTCCCTAACGACATCCACATCCTAGTCCCTGGAACCTGAGTAAGTTACTGACAGGGCAAAAGGGACTTTGCAGACATGACTAAGTTAAGGATCTTGAGATGGGAGATTATCCTGGGTGATGAGGTGGACCAGTGTAATCACAAGATTCTTTATAAGAAGGAGACAGGAAGGTCAGGAGCAGAAGGCAATGTGGTGACAGAAGCAGAAGGACAGGGAGAGGGATTAGAAGATGCTATGCTGTTGCCTTTGAAGACGGAAGACGAAGTCATGAGCCAAGGAATGTGGCGGACCTCTAAAAGCTAGAAAAGGCAAGAAAATGGATTTTCATCAGAGCCTTGTGAAAGAATGCAGCCCTGCCAAATCATATTTGGACCTCTGGCCTCCAGAACTGTAAGAGGATAAATGTGTGTTGTTTTAAGACAAGAAGTGTGTTTTAGCAACAAGAAGAAACTCATACAGGGGATGTTGACACCAAGAAGCAGAGCCTCAGTTTTGATCTGGTAGATGGTTGCCTCATGCCATTTTTTTTCCCGACATCATACCTATTTCAGGTTGTGTGGACATAGTGTAGTGGTTAAGCATTCGGCTGCTAACCGAAAGATCAGCAGTTGGAATCCACCAGCTGCTCCCTGGAAACCCCATAGGGCAGTTATACTCTGTCCTATAGGGTTGCTATAATCGGAATCGACTCACTGGCAGTGGGTTTGTTTGTTTGTTTTTTTGTTTGGGCATAGCTAAAGAGTGATAGAAATGGAAAAAGGAAAACCCAGTGGGAATGTTGACTAAAAAGAACGCATGAAATAAAGTGAATATATCCTTTTTTTTTTGGTGATGGGTCTTTAATTCTTGGAAATTAGAGTCATGGTTCCTCATGTCCACTCCAAGCCACAACTTTCACTTTCACATCACAGTATCTTGTGCCCCGGTTAGCAACATGGTACCAGGACCCAGCCGTCTGCTCTGAGCTCTGCACAGCCACACTCGTGGGCGAATGGACCCTCAGGTTTGCTAACAGACGTAAAACCAGATGACAAATGTTCTGGAATGTAAAAGTGCATTTTGTGCAGCTACAACTCACATTGGGTGAGCCTAAAATACCTTCAAATAATAGTACTTTACAGCCTTGGCAAAGACTTTTCACCTCTTCATTATGAAGTTATTGAAAACAAAAAGTTGGTTCTTAGCTGCCCAGAATCCAGTTTCTCCAGTTAAATGCTGAATTGGACCCATGAGTCAGTGTCTTCACGGGAGGATCCACCAACTCCCATTTTCCTTCCTTTGTATTTTCTTCACAGAAGCACATACCCAGAGAAGGGATCTAGAACAGAGTTTTCAATTAGTTATTGATATTTGATAACAAGTCAATCAATTTTAGGCTAGCCCTAAAGCCAACTGACAGGTATTCTTATTCCTTGGAGGGCGGGATGGTGTACCTACTGTAGCATTGCTGCTTGCTGCCTTAAACACACCACCAATATCCAAGATAGCAGTTGTTCTCAACCAGCTTGACTCCCTACCCAGGGAACATCTGGCAGTGTCTGGAGACATTTGTGGCTGTCACAACTTGGGGTTGGAGTTGTTACTGACATCTAGTGGGTATAGGTCAGGGATGCTGCTCAACATCCTACAGTGCACAGGACAGCCCCACCATAGACAATAATTCAATAGCACTGAGGTTGAGAACCTGGGTCTAACAAAGAGTGGCTTATGTTCTTGCAATCAGCACCATAAAAAGATACAGGTATTGAGTTATCAAGGTGCTTGGGTGGCGCAAACTGTGCTCAGCTGCTAACCTAAAGGTTGGCGGTTCAAACCCACGCAGTGGCTCCACTCAAGAAAGGGCCTGGTGATCTCTTCTGTAAAGATTACAGCCAAGAAAATCCCATGGAGCAGTTCTACTCTGTAACACATGGGGTTGCCGTGAGTTGAAATCAGCTTGACAGCAATGGGTTTGGTTTTTGGTATTGAGTCACCAGATTCGAGAAAAAAAGTACAAAATCTAAGTGTAGATGTAGACCTCAATTCCTTCATTTGTAAAATGGATGTGTTGTACGAGATCTTTGTTTTTAAAGCTTTTTCTTTCTTTTTCATGTTTAGAAATTCTTTGGTCAGATGAAATCTGTGAAGTCTCCAACATTCAGGGGGATTAAAAATGGTGGCTGGTGTTGACCCAGGAATTATTCTCTCCTTCTGCATATAGAGATTGGGGGTGGGTGTGATGGGGCAGGCAAAGGGAAGTTTGGAAAGGTTCAGTTGTCAGCTGTCCCTGATTTGAAGGCGTCTCTTTTGGTGAAGCCCCTGTGGTGAATTCCTGTTATGCCTGGGCAAATCTAGCTTATCCTGGGATGGTGGATGAAGTGCTAAGTGTTCTGCATAAGAAAGTCACAGAAGCCTGGAAGTTCAAGGTTGACATCTCGAGAGGGGAGGGGAAGGGGCAGGGGATGGTGGGAACTGAGGCACAGATCTGGCCAGCCTAATGGGCTTTTGGAACTATGCCCATGTGCAGCTCTGAGTCAGCATCTGGCCTGTGTACTGCTGCAGCCCCTGCCCGGTACCCAGACCTTCAGGAGAGCCCAGGGCTGGGGGCTTTGTGCATAGGCATGGGGCTGTGGGAAGGAGTGTGGGGACAGAGCAGGGCAGCATCAGAGCCCATGGCTGGGATGACACAGTGGCGTTTGCAGGAGCAAAAATGACATTAAGGACATGGGTGGCAGCTGGGGTTGACCAGGAGCAGGTGAGATGCCCAGAACCCCTGGGAAAATGGGGACGGATATCTCAACAGTGGGTCCAGGGGGACTGAGCCATCTTATGTGGACACTAACAAATGGCCCAGGAACCTGGAGGGCTTGGGGATATCTGGGTTATAATTGGGAAACGGAGTCTCTGGGTGGTGGAAATGGTTAACACAATAGGCTGCTAACTGAAAGGTTGGAGGTGTGTGCCTACCCAGTGGGAACTAGAAGGAAAGGCCTGGCAATCTATTTCCAAAAAATCAGCCATCGAAAACCCTATGGAGCACAGTTTTACTCTGACACACATGGGGTCACCATGAGTCGGGGTTGACTCAATGGCAACTGGTAACTGGGAAACCATCTTGGAGACACGTTGGATGGGAAACACCTTTCTGTTCAATTCCAGAAGAAATTGGAACAAGAAGGGAGAAGGACGTACAGTGTCAGGTGCTTCAGATGCTGAGTGGGAATAACTGATGGCTTGCAGCACATTTCACAGGCACGAGTTCTTTGGAGTCTCACCCACTCCCTGGGGGATGAGGTCTTGTCTTTACTGGGCAGGGCATGAACACAGAGCACCAAGTGCTTGGCACAGGCACAGGGCTGGTATTGGCTGGGCTGGGCCTGGGACACTCGCTTCTCCCCGGAGGCACCTGGTCCAGGCCTCTTGACTCCTCAAGGACCCCTTCTAGCCCACACCTGTGGAAAAAAGCTCTAGCTGTCTGTGGACCTATGACAACTGTCTGTGAAGGAATCAGGGCAGGACTCACTTCCTACCACAGATACAGTCTATACTGTCGCACCAGCAATAACTTGGTCATTGGCCAGTTGATTGATTACTTTGATCAAAAAGACAAGGGAAGTGGACAAGTCCAACCCTGGGTATCTTTTTGGGGAAGGGAAGTGGGTTTGAGCTCCTGAGTTTGCCTGCCTTGATTAATCTCATTAACTGGAAAAAAGCTAACTTTGCTTTGCTGGGGGACATTCACCCAGGTCGTCCCAAGTGCCCTTTGTCCTTCTCTACACGCTTGCCAGCTGTTCACTTTGTTATTAAGTATTTATAGAGCCCTGGCCCAGCGCTCAGCACTCTGTTAGCTCCAACAAGCTCATGTTCACTTTCTGGCTTCGTGACTCCAGAACGGCGGGGCTGGGGGCTCCTTTCTATCCATCAATTATCCCTGAGTCCCCAGAGGAAGCCAGTCTAACAACTGTCCTTTGTCTTCTTATCCAAATTGCTTATCCCTTATTGGATCATTTGTTTATTACTGGAGCAGCAAGGAATTGGAGTCTCTAGGTGGTGCAAACATTTAACGCGCCTGGTTGCTAATCAAAAGTTTGGAAAGTCCACCCAGAGGCACCTCAGAAGAAAGGCCTGGAGGATCTACTTCCGAAAAGTCGGCCATTGAAGTCCCTATGGAGCACAATTCTACTCTCACACATGTGGGGTCATCCTAAGTCAGAGTCTACTCCACAGCAACTGTTTTTTTTTTTAAAGCAAGGAATTGTAATGTGAGCTGACTTTACAAAAATCCACTGTCTTGTTCTTTACGTTATGTTGACAGCAAGTGGCCAAAGTTGTAATAATGGGGACACAGATAACAAAACTTCCCCATCAGCCTCCTGCCCCAAGGGTCCTTTGCTGAACGGTAGACGGGCATGTTCTCAGGGGACAGGCAGGTTACTGTTGCCTTGGGTTACTGGACACTTGTTCTCTCTGCAAAGGTAGTGTGGTGACCCTACATCTTTAGGGGGCTTGACTTCAGGGGCCGCAGAGAAAAGATAGGACGTGTACCTTTCTAACTAGCTGAGCAAAGTCCCCGCTCTCGCGAGGTGGCAGCCCCAGGAGTGGCCGAGTACAGGAATCCAGCGCCGAGCCATGGCTGATGACGACGGTGACACCTACTGTAGAAAAAGGACACCTCAAGGTCAAAGCAGGCACACAGTTCTGGGGGGGAGGAGAGGACACACTCAGTGCCTGTTCTATCCAGGACAAAGCAAAGCTAAGAAGAGAGCGGGGTCTGGCGTGGTGAATCAAGTAAGGTGGCCTGCTGCTGGACTGCTTCCTAGCAGGTGAGTCTATCTTGGGAGCTGTATCTGTATCTATATCTCAACTGTATCTTTATGTATATGTGTATCTATACCTGTACCCATACCCTTATCTATATGCTGTTAGTTGCCATTAAGTTGGCTGTCACTGAGCTCCAAAAATTATCGACATTTTGCCAATCTTGTATCGTCTGTCCTCTACGCATGCCCTTTTTTACCCTACAGTAGTTTACAGTATATCCAAACATAACATCTTTTCACCAAATATACCTCAGTTTGCATCTCCAGATGATGAGGGCTTTTTTTATCCTTACATAACCACTATGCCATAAGGGCAATGGTAGTTCAGAGGTCGAATTCTCACCATCCATGTTGGAGACCTGGGTTCCATTCCCAGCCAATGTCTATCATTGGAGGCTTTTGTGTGGCTATGATGCTGAAGAGGTTTCAGCAGAGCTTCCAGACAAAGATGAACTAGGAAGAAAGGCCTGACGATCGACTTCTGAAAATCAGCCCATGAAAACCTTATTGATCACAATGGTCCAATCTGCAAGTGATCACGGGGATGATGCAGGACTGGGCAGCATTGTGTTCTGTTGTGCAAGGGAGCTCCGTGAGTGAGAGGCTGACTCAGTGGCAGCTAACCACAACCACTATGCTACTATCACACTTAACAAAATTAAAAAAAAATCTTAAATATTTCCATATTCAAGTTATATACTTAGATTCTATATTCAACTTTCCCTAATAGTCTCAAGGTCTACTTGTACAGTTGCTTTGTTCAAATTGGCACTCAAACACAGCATGAGATTAGTTATGCCTCTAATTTTCTTTTGTTTTCTGGGAAGCTGATGTAAGTTATTTTGCCACGGGTGGTTGGTGCTAACCCATTGTTTTGGGGTTCATTGGCACCTAGCCCCAGATTCAGAGGCCCGAGGGCCTGGGTGGCAGTTGAGTATGTATCTGTTATAGTTTGCTAGTGCTGCTGTAACAGAAATACTACAAGTGGGTGGCTTTAAAGAACAGAAATTTATTTTCTCACAGTTCAAGAGGCTAGAAGTCTGAATTCAGAGCAGGGGCTCTAGAGGAAGGCTCTCTCTCTGTCAGCCCTCAGGGAAGATCTCTGTCTTTTCCAGCAATCCTCAGTTCCTTGGTGATCTTCACTTGGCACCTGTCTTTCCCCATTTATGCTTGCTTTTGTGTCTAATCTGCTGTTTGTATATCTCAGAGTCGATCAGGCTTGGGACATACCCTACGCTGATAGACCTCATTAGCATAACACATAAAACTCTATTGCCAGATCGGATTACATCCACAGGTATAGGAGTTAGGATTCCAACCCATATTTTGGGGGTAGGGGGCAGAATTCATGACGGTATCTAGGTACCTCTTGGCTGCACAGACTGCAGTATAATACCCCGTTGGTCTGGGAATGGGGGTGGGAGTAGATTGGGGCATTTCCAGGTTCAGAAAATCAGCCAGTTGCCACCCCAGAGGTAAGACCAAAACCTTGGGGTAGGGGATGGGGACATTCATACCGGAGGATGGTGGAAGTACTTACAGTCCTGTGAGCAGATGCTGGTGATCCGTTCCACACTCGCCGAACACCTCTGGACATACTCTTCGTAGCTCTCAGCTGGTATCAGGGAGGAGAGTGGAAACGCAGGCCTGAAAATGAGTAGGGGAACTAATGCCACACTGGTGCCACATTGGCACAGTTGCTATAGATTAGGATTGTACGGCTATGGTCAGCTAGGAAAGAGAGTGCTCTTCCAAGATGGCACCACCTCAAGGGAGGCTCCTAGTCAACAGACAAGCTCTATTGTGCTCACTCAGACTCTGGCAAAGGACCAAAGTTTAATCGCAACATGCATTTTTGTTGAACATTAGAAGGGTTTGTGACGCCAAAAATTCAGATGTGGGAAGAGAACTAGAGAATTCCTGGCAGCAGAGAACTTGTGAACAGCATACCTGTAATTAGCATCGACATTGAAATTTGCCTCTTTCAGCTCTTCCAGGGTCATGAGGGTGGGAATGTTTTTGCCGACCTCCCACTTTGTCCATTCAAAGATTCCGGGTTCCACTCTTATCTTAATTTTTTTCTCCAGTTTGAGCTCTGGATTCAACAGAATACAAGTGTTTATAATCAGCAATGCCCATTTTGGCTCTAGATCAGTAAGTCTCCTGCTCAGTTTCAGAATCTTAACTAGATATCTAAATAACACCTTTCCAAAAATGTGATTTTTTCATGGTAATTAAGCACAGCCATGTTATTTCTGAGACAAAAACTCTGGGGCAATTGGAAGGCATCAGAAGAGTGCTGAGCTCTATCTGTCAAGAAGGGACGGGCAGCGGGAGACCTCAATAAATATCATCAGGAGACCTTACTGGATCTTTTTTAAAATTTTTGTTTAAATTTTGTTTATTCTGTTGTTGTTGGGAATATACACAGTACAACATACACCAATTCAACAGTTTCTACATGTACCATTTAGTGACACAGATTACATTCTTCAAGTTGTGCAACCATTGTCACCCTCCTTTTCTGAGTTGTTCCACCCATTAACATAAATTCAAGGTTCCTATGTAATCTTTCGAGTTGCTACTGTCACTTTGATCCCATAGAGACAGTTCTTAAAAGAGCATAATGCTTAAGGCAAACATTGTTTACTAGTTAAGCTAAACTATAGTTTGGTTTTAAGAAGACTTTAGGAGATACTTTTGGTTTAAGTTTTAAAAATTATCTCAGGGCAATAGTTTCAGGGGTTCATCCAGCCCCCTTGGATCTAGAAAGTCTGAAGTCTTTGAGAATTTGAAAGTTTGTTCCTCATTTTTCCCCTTTTGGTTAGGATTCTTCTATGAAATCTTTGATCAAAGTCTTCAGTAATGGCAGCTGGGCACCATCCAGTTCTTCTGGCTTCATGGCAAAGGAGGCAGTTGTTCATGGAGGCAATTAAACACACATTCCATATTCTCCTCCAGTTCCTGACTCTCCCTCTTACTCTGTTGCTCCAGGCAAATAGAGACCAATTGTTGTGCCTCTGATGGCCACTTGCAAACTTTTATGACCTGAAGCACTATGCAAAGAACTAGGAGGTAGACCAGAAGCACTAAATACATTATGAGGCCAATTAACTGGAATGTCTCATGAAACCATGACCCTAAACCTCCAAATCAAGGAACCAAATCCCATGAGGTGTTTGGTTGTACATAAGCAGTCTCAGCAGCTACTCTTTTTTTTGTTATTGTAAATATATCTATTACAGGACTTTTGCCAATTCAACTTTTTATAGGTGTACAACTTATTGACAACAATTACAAAAAATTGGCTGTACAACCCTACCCTTAATCAATGAGATTTTTCCACCACCATTAACCCCCTTTCCTCCTGCTCCCTTCCACCCCTGATGATCATTAATAAACTTTGTTCTCTATATATTTGCCTTTTCTTGTCTTTTTATATAAGTGAGCTCATACAATATTTGTCCTTTTGTGACGGGCTTATTTTACTCAGCATAGAGTCTTCAAGCTCCATCCATACTGTAGGGTGTATCAAGACTTCATTTCTCCTCCTGGTTGAGTAGTATTCCATTGTATGTATATACCACATTTTATTTATCCTTTCATCTATTGATGGGCATTTAGGTTGTTTCCACCTTTTGACTATTGTGAATAGTGCTGCAATGAACATTCATGTACAAGTCTCTTTTTGAGTCTGTGTTTTCAAGTCTTTTGGGTATTATGATGGTTAAGATGTGTGTCAACTTGGCTGAGCCATGATTCTCAGTGTTTTGGCAGTCGTATAATGTTGTGATCACTTCCCTGTTGAGATTTGATATGTGATCACCCTTATGATGGGATCTTGTCATGGATTGAATTATGTCCCCCAAAAAATGTGTGTATCAATTTGGCTGGGCCATGATTCCCAGAATTGTGTGGCTGGCCTCCATTTTGTGATTGTAATTTTATGTTAAAGAGGATTAGGGTGGGATTGTAACACCACCCTTACCCAGGTCACATCCCTGATCCAATGTAAAGGGAGTTTCCCTGGGGTGTGGCCTGCACCACCTTTTATCTCTCAAGAGAAAAAAGGAAAGGGAAGCAAGCAGAGAGTTGGGGACCTAATACTATCAGGAAAGCAGTGCCAGAAGCAGAGCACGTCCTTTGGACCAGGGTCCCTGTGCAGAGAAGCTCCTAGTCTGGGGGAACACCTAAGAGAAGAAGGCCGACAGAGAGAAAAAGCCTTCCCCTGGAGCTGATGCCCTGAATTTGGACTTTTAGCTTACTTTGACTGTGAAGAAATAAACATCTCTTCGTTTAAACCATCCACTTGTGGTATTTCTGTTGTGGCAGCACTAGATGACTAAGACAGAATTTGGTACCGGGAGTTGGGTGCTGCTCTAACAGATACCTAAAATGTGGAGGTGGTTTTAAAACTGTGAATGGATAGATGCGCGGCAGTGACAGAGGACCAGCAACAGCAGAGAACCTGCAGCAGCAGAGAAGCGGCAGCGGCAACGAACCAACAGCAGCAGAACCAGGAGACCAGTGTGAGACGGCACTGAGCTGACCCACGGAGTGAGAGAGCTGAGTTCCTGTGCACGGAAGGCTCCCTGGTAGAGTGGGGTGCCTCCAGGCCCTTATTGGTGGAGCTAGGCTTGCCGACCCACGGAGCAAGGGAGCTGAGTGCCTGTGTGCAGGAGGCTTCCTGGCGGAGTGGGGTGCCTCCAGGCACTTACCGGTGGAGCTACAGAGCTTTGGAACACTTGCCCCAGTAGGGCAGATGTGGGCATGAGGCCCGAGGGCCAAGAGGCCACAGGAAACAGAAGCAAAAGCTGAAGAGACAAGGGACACAAGAAGCCGAGGTGCCTGAGTCTCAAAAAGTATGGCCATGACCTCAGGGATTTCAAAGGGTGGAGCCATGGCCTCTGGTGCTTCTAAGGGTGGAGTTGCCACTCAGATGGACTGGGAGAATAGTGCGCCTAAAGCCAAGGGAGCAGAGTTGCTGTCCCAGTGGGCCTGGAAGGCGGAGCTGAAGCCCAGGGCCGAGGGGCCGCCACTCAAAATCCAGAGACTGTGGCCAATACCTACAGTCTAGAGCGCAGGGCCATTGTGTAAATCGTCTCAGAGAACAGAGGATTATTTTCAAAGCCTTGAGGGATAACGTGATGTGTTCTGCTGACTTGCCTGGTGCCTGTTATCACTTCTTTTCCTCTAGTTTCTCCCATTTGTAATGGAAATGTTTAGCTTATGCCTGTTCTGCCATTGTACCTTTGGAAGCAAATAACTTGTATTCTAGATTTCACAGATGAAGAGGAATTATTGGATTTTGGACTTGGAGTTAAGACTTTTGCTATGATATGATGGGGTGAATATGTTTTCCATGTTGCAAGGATGTGATTTTTTGAGGGCCAAAGGGTGGAATGTCATGGATTGAATTATGTCCCCCAAAAAATGTGTGTATCAATTTGGCTGGGCCACAATTCCCAGAATTGTGTGGTTGGCCACCATTTTGTGATTGTATTTTATGTTAAAGAGGACTAGGGTGGGATTGTAACACCACCTTTACCCAGGTCACATCCTTGATCCAATGTAGAGGGAGTTTCCCCGGGGTGTGGCCTGCACCACCTTTTATCTCTCAAGAGATAAAAGGAAAGGGAAGCAAGCAGAGAGTTGGAGACCTCATACCATCAGGAAAGCAGTACCAGTAGCAGAGTGCGTCCTTTGTACTGGGGTCCCTGTGCAGAGAAGCTCCTAGTCCGGGGGAGCACCAAAGAGAAGAAGGTCGATGGAGAGAAAAAGCCTTCCCCTGGAGCTGATGCCCTGAATTTGGACTTTTAGCCTATTTTGACTGTGAGGAAAATAAACTTTGCTTCGTTTAAACCATCCACTTGTGGTATTTCTGTTATGACAGCACTAGATGACTAAGACAGATCTGCTGTGAGTAACTAATCAGTTGAAAAGGAGGTTCCTTGGGTGTGTGGCCTGCATCTGAATATAAGCACACCTTCTGGCTTTTGCTTGCTCTGGATCCTGCAGCTGGATCCTGTTCGTCTGACCTCTGGTTCTTGGGACATGTGCTAGCAGTTTACCTGCAGTTTGTCTGCCAATCTTGGGATTTGTCAATCTTCACAGCCTGTGAGCAAGAGCCCTGCTCTCTGACCTGCTGATCTTGGGTTCATCAGTCCCTGCAGCTACGTGAATCAGAGAAGCTTCTATCCTGATCCACAAACTTGGGACATTTCAGCCTCTACAACCTCCTGAGCCATTTCCTTGATATAAATCTCTCTCTGTGTATATATTTATATGCTGTACTGTCTTTGCTTCTCTAGAGAATCCAGCCTAAGACAAGTATATACCCAGGAGTGGAACTGCTGGATCATATGATAATTTTATTTTAATTTTTTGAGGGAACTTCCACATTATTTTCCATAGTGGCTGTACCATTTTGCATCCCCACCAGCAGTGGATAAGTGTTCCAATATCCCCACATCCTTGCCAAAACTTGTTATTTTCTTTTTTTTTTTCAATCTTAGCCATCCTAGTGGGAGTGTTATGGTATCTCATTATAGTTTTGATTTGCATCTCTCTGATGACTAATGACACTGAGCATCTTTTCATGTGTTTGGTGGCCATTCGAATGTCCTCTTTGATGAAATGTCTATTCAAGTCCTTTGCCTATTTTATGATTGGGTTATTTGTGTTTTTGTTGTTAAGTTGTCAAAGTTTTATATATCTTTTGGTTATTAGATTCTTGCTGGATATATGATTTCCAAAGATATTCTCCCAGTCAGTAGCTTATCTTTTCACTTTTTTGGTAGAGTCTTTTGACAAACAAAAATTTAAAATTTTTATAAGATTCCATTTATTTATTTTGTCTTTTACCATTTGTGCTTTTGTTATTATTTTAGATAATCCATTGTTAAAAGCTAAGCCTGCAGCGTTGCCCCAGCTTTTTCTGCTAAGAATTTCTTGGTTTCAGTTTGCATATTTAGGTCCTTAATCCATTTTAAATTCGTTTCTATGTATGCTGTGAGGCAAGGATCCTGTTTCATTTCTCTGCATGTGGAAATCCAATTTTTCCAGTACCATTTATTGAAGAGACTGTTCTTCCCCCATGGAATGGACATAGCACTCTTGTCAAAAATCAGTTGACCATAGACATGTGGGTTTATTTCTGGACTCTCACTTTTATTCCATTGATCTATGTGTCTATTGTTATACCAGTACCAGGCTGTTTTGATTACTGTAGCTGTACAGTATGTTTAAAAATCAGGAAGCATGAGTTCTTTTGCTTTGTTGTTCTCTTTCAGCATTGTTTTAGTCATTCGGGCCCTCTTGCCTTTCCATATAAAGTTGAAGATTGGTTTTTCTATTTCTGTAAAGAAAGCTGTTGGAATTTTGACTGGAATTGTGTTGAATCTATAGATCGCTTTGGGTAGTATTGTCATCTTAACAATATTAAGTCTTCCAATCCATGAACATGGAACATCTTTCCATTTATTTAAGTCTTTAATCTCTTTCAGCAGTGTTTTATAGTTTTTATTGTGTAAGTCCTTCATGTCTTTGGTGAGATTTATTCCCAGGTATTTTATTCTCTTAGGTGCTGTTGTAAATGGAATTGTCTTCCTAATTTCCCTTTCAGATTTCTCATTGCTGGTTGTATAGAAACCCAACCGAGATTTGTTTGTGGACTTTGTACCCTGAAACTTTGCTAAATTCCTCTATTAGCTCTAGAGGTTTTCTTGTGGATGCTTTGGGATTTTCTATATATAGGATCATATCATCTGTGAAAGAGATAATTTTACTTCTTCTTTTCCAATGTGGATACATTCTATTTCTTTTTCTTGTCTTATTGCTTTGGCTAGGACTTCTAATACAATATTGAATAGAAGTGGTGACAGTAGACACCCTTGTTTTTTTTCCCAATTTCAAGGGGAAAACTCTCAGTCTTTCTCCAGTAAGTATTATGTTGGCTGTTGGCTTTTCATATATGCCCTGAATCATACTGAGGAATTTGCCTTCTATTCCAATCTTCTTTAGGGTTTTCATCAAGAAACGATGTTAGATTTTATCAAGTGCTTTCTCTGCATCCATAGAGATGATCATGTGGTTCTTTTGCTTCATTCTATTGATGCGATGTATTATGTTGACTGATTTTCTAATGTTGAACCATCCCTGCAGTCCTAGAATAAATCCCACTTGGTCTGTTGGATTCTGTTCGCTAGTATTTTGTTGAGGATTTTTGCATCTATATTCATAAGAGATATTGGCCAGTAGTTTCCTTTTTATTGTGGTGTCTTTGTCTGGTCTGAGAATCTGGGTTGTGTTTGCTTCATAGAATGAATTAGGAAGTATTCCTTTCTTCTCTATCTTTTGTAAGAGTTTAAAAAGTACTGATGTCAATTCTTCTCTAAATGTTTGGTAGAATTCTCCAGTGAAGCCATCTTGTCCAGGATCTTTTTGTGTGTGTTAGGAGGTTTTTGTTCACTAATTTGATCTCTTCACTTGTTATGGGTCTGTTGAGACTTCTATTTCCCCTTGAGTCAGTTTGGGTAGGTTGTGTGCTTTTAAGAATTTGTTCATTTCATCTAAGTTATCCAGTTTGTTGCCATACAGTTGTTCACAATATTCTGTCATAATTCTCTTTACTTCTATCTAGTCAGTTGTGATGTCACCTCTTTCATTTTTTTTTTATTTTGGTTATTTGCCTCTTTTGAAGGCTGGTAGCACAGTGGTTAGGAGTTATTGTAAGCTACAGCTGTTAATCAAAAGGTTGGCAGTTCAAATCCACAAGCTGCTCCTTGGAAACCCTATGGGACAGTTCTACTTTGCCCTGTAGGGTCACTATGAGTCAGAATTGACTTGATGGCAACGAGTTTTGGTGTTTTGGTTTATTTGCATCTTTTCTCTTCTTTTCTCTGTCAGTCTAAAGGTTTCTCAATTTTATTGATCTTTTCAAAGAACCGACTTCTGCTTTTATTGATTCTCTCTATTGTTTTTCTGTTTTTGATTCTATTTATTTCTGCTCTGCTCTTTGTTATTTCCTTTCTTCTGGTAGGTTTAACCTTAGTTTGTTCTTCTTCTTCTAGTTCTTGGAGTTGTAGAGTTAGGTTGTTAATTTGAGATCTTTCTCCTTTTTTTATGTAGGCATTTATTGCTATAAGTTTCCCCCTGAGTACTGCCTTTGCTGCAGCCCATACATTTTAGTATGTTGTGCTTTCATTTTCATTTGATTCTAAGAAATTTGTGATTTTTCTTTTGATTTCTTCCTTGAGCCACTGATAATTGAATAGAGTGTTTTTTAATTTCCATATGTTTGTGTATTTTCCAGGTTTTATATTCTTCTGTTATTGATGTCTAGCTTCACTCTGTTGTGGTCAGAGAAAATACTTTGTGTGATTTCAATCTTTTTAAATTTATCGATACTTGCTTTGTGACCTCAACTGTGGTCTATCATACAGAACGATCCATGTGCACTGCAGTAGAATATATATTGTGCTGTTTTTGAGTGGCATGTTCTATATATGTCTGTTAAGTCTAGTTGGTTTAGAGTGTCATTCAGGTCCTCAGTTTCTTTGTTAGATGTTCCGTCCAATATTGAAAGTGGTGTATTGAAGTCTCCAAGTATGATTGTAGTACTACCTATTTCTCCCTTAGGTGCCCTGTGGTTGAGTGCATATATATTTATGATTGTTACATCTTCTTGATTAATTAACCCTTTTATCACTATATAATGTCCATCTTTACCTCTTCTGACAGAGTTTGTCTTAAAGTCTACTTTGTCTGATATTAAGATTGCTACCCTAGACCTGGAGATAGAAAATCAAAAGGGAAGAATACGCCCAGCATTTCTCAAGCTGGAAGAACTGAAGAAAAAATTCAAGCCTTGAGTTGCAATATTGAAAGATTCTATGGGGAAAATATTAAATGACGCAGGAAACATCAAAAGAAGATGGAAGGAATACACAGCGTCACTATACCAAAAATAATTGGTCGACATTCAACTATTTCGGGAGGTAGCATATGATCAGGAACTGATGGTACTGAAGGAAGAAGTCCAAGCTGCACTGAAGGCATTGACAAAAAACAAGGCTTCGGGAATTGATGTAATACCAATTGAGACGTTTCAACAATCGGGTGCAGTGGTGGAAGTGCTTGCTTGTCTATGCCAAGAAATTTGGAAGACAACTGAATGGAAGAGATCCATATTTATGCCTCTTCAAAGAAAGGTCATCTAACCAAATGTGGAAATTATCGAACAATATCATTAATATCACACCCAAGTAAAATTTTGCTGAAGATCATTCAAAAGTGGCTTTAGCAGTATATCAACAGAGAACTGCCAGAAATTCAAGCCAGATTCATAAGCGGACATGGAACCAGGGATATCATTGTTGATGTCAGATGGACCATGGCTGAAAGCAGAGAATACCAGAAAGATGTTTACCTGTGTTTTGTTGACTATGCAAAGGCATTTGACTGTGTGTATCATAACAAATTATGGATAAAATTGCAAAGAATGGAAATTCCAGAACACTTAATTGTACTCATGAGGAACCTGTACGTAGATCAAGAGGCAGTCATTCTAACAGAACAAGGGGATACTGCATGGTTTAAAGTCAGGAGAGGTGTGCATCAGGGTTGTATCCTTTCACTATACCTATTCAATTTCTATGCTGAGCAAATAATCCGAGAAGCTGGACTATATAAAGAAGAATGTGGCATCAGGATTGGAGGAAGACTCATTAACAACCTGCGTTATGCAGATGACACAACCTTGCTTGCTGAAAGTGAAGAGGACTTGAAGCACTTACTGATGAAGATCAGAGACTACAACCTTCAGTATGGATTACACCTCGACATAAAGAAAACAAAAATCCTCACAACTGGACCAATAAGTAACATCATGATAAACGGAGAAAACATTGAAGTTGTCAACGATTTCATTTTACTTGAATTCACAATCAACACTCATAGAAGCAGCAGTCAAGAAATCAAACAACGCATTGCATTGGGCAAATCTGCTGCAAAAGACCTCTTTAAAGTTTGAAAAGTAAAGATGTCACCTTTATGACTAAGGTGTGCCTGACCCAAGCCATGGTGCTTTCAGTCACCTCATATACATGTGAAAGCTGAATGATGAATAAGGAAGACCGAAGAAGAACTGACACCTTTGAATTGTAGTGTTGGCAAGGAATATTGAATATACCATGGACTGCCAAGAGAACGAACAAATCTGTCTTGGAAGAATTATGACCAGAATGCTCCTTAGAAGCAAGAATGGCAAGACTACGTTTCACATACTTTGGACATGTTATCAGGAGGGATCAATCCCTGGAGAAGGACATCGTGCTTGGTAATGTAGTGGGCCAGCGAGAAAGAGGAAGAGCCTCAATGAGATGGATTGACAGTGGCTGCAACAACGGGCTCAAGCATAACAATGATTGTGATGATAGCGCAGGACCAGGCGGTGTTTCGTTCTATTGTGCATAGGGTCACTATGAGTCAAAATCAACTCGACGGCACCTAACAACAACAACAACAACACCCCATCTCTCTTTTGGTTCTTATTTGCATGGAATATTTTTTTTCTATCCTTTCACTTTTGACCTATTTGTGTCTTTGGGTTTAAGGTGTAGCTCTTGTAAATAGCATATATTTGGATCATGTTTTATTAGACATTCTGCCACTCCTTGCCTTTTGATTGGAGCATTTAGTCCATTTACATTCACTATAATTAATGATAAGAAGTGACTTACTTCTGCCATTTTGTTATTTGTGTATCTTAAGCCTTATTTGTCTTTGTCCTTTAGTATTGCTTGCTTTTGTGTCTTGTTGGTTTATTGTAGTGAGCCTTTTTGTGTACCTTCTCCTTTCCTTTTTGTGTATGTTTTTAATGTATTTTCTTAGTGGTTGGTATGAATATCACATTTAACAGCTTGTATTTATGACATTCTAGGGTAAATTGGTACCAACTTAACTTCAGTAACATATAAGAAATTCTGTATCTATACCATTCTTCTCCTCCCCTTTTTGCTGTTGTTATCACCAATTACATGTTTTCCTGTAACATAATTTTATCCTTCCCTTTTAAATATTTGTTGTTAAAAATATGAAGGACAGAAGAAGAACAAAGTGGGAGGCCTTACACTACCTGATTTTAGGACCTATTATACTGCCACGGTAGTCAAGATAGCCTTGTACTGGTACAACAACAGATACATAGACCAATGGAATAGAGTTGAGAATCCAGATATAAGATCATCCACCTATGAGCAGCTTATATTTGACAAAGGCCCAAAGTCCATTAATTGGGGAAAAGACAGTCTCTTTAACAAATGGTGCTGGCATAACTGGATATCTATATGCAAAAAACTGAAACAAGACCAATATCTCACACCATGAGCAAAAACTAACTCAAAATGGATCAAAGACTTAAATATAAAATCGAAAATGATAAAGATCATGGAATAAAAAATAGGGACAACGTTAGGAGCCCTAATACATGGCATAACACAACACAAACCATAAGTAACAATGCACAAGCACCAGAAGAGAGACTAGATAAATGGGAGCTCCTAAAAATCAAACACTTATGCTCATCAGAAGACTTCACCAAAAGAGTCAGAAGACAACCTACAGACTGGAAAAAATTTTTGGCTATGACAAATCTGATCGGTGTCTAATCTCTAAAATCTACAAGATACTGTAAAACCTCAACAACAAAAGACAAATAACCCAATTAAAAAATGGGCAAAGGAGATGAACAGGCACTTCACCAAAGAAGATATTCAGGCAGCTAACAGACACATGAAGAAATGCTCACGATCATTAGCCATCAGAGAAATGCAGATCAAAACTACAATGAGATATCATCTCACCCCAACAAGGCTAGCATTAATCCAAAAAACACAAAGTAACAAATGCTGGAGACGTTGTGGAGAGACTGGAACACTTATACACTGTTGATGGGAATGTAAAATGGTACAACCACTTTTGAAATTGATTTGGTGCTTCCTTAAAAAGCTAGAAATAGAAGTACCATATGATCCAGCTATCCTGCTCCTTGGAATATATCCTACAGAAACAAGAGCCTCACATGAATAGATATATGCACACCCATGTTCATCGCAGCACTGTTCACAGTAGCAAAAAGATGGAAGCAACCTAGGTGCCCATCAACAGATGAATGGATAAACAAACTATGGTATATCCACACAATGGAATATTACGCAACGATAAAGAACAATGATGAAGCTGTGAAACATCGTATAACATGGTGGAAGCTGGAACTTATTATGCTGAGTGAATTTAGTCAGTCACAGAAGGACAAATACTGTATAAGGCCACTATTATAAGAACTCAAGAAAAGGTTTAAACACAGAAGAAAACATTCTTTGATGGTTACGGGGGTGGGGAGGGAGGGTGAGGGTTATTCACTAAGTAGATAGTAGGTAAGAATCATCTTAGGTGAAGGGAAGGACAGCAAACTCTACAGGGGAAGCTAGCACAACTGGACTAAACCAAAGCTAAGAAGTTTCCTCAATACAATCAGATACTTTGAGAGACAGAGTAGCAGGGATGTGGGGTCTGGGGACCATGCTTTCAGGGGACATCTATGTCAATTGGCATAACAAAGCTTATTAAGAAAATGTTCTGCATCCTACTTTGGTGAGTGGTGTCTGGGGTCTTAAAAGCTTGCAAGCGGCCATCTAAGATGCTTCAATTGGTCCCAACCACTTGGAGTAAAGGAGAACGAAGAACACCAAAGACACAAGGAAAGTATTATCCCAAGAATGGGCTACCTAAACAGAGACTTCATCAGCCTGAGACCAGAAGAACTAGATGGTGCCCAGCTACCACCAATGAACATCCTGACAGCAAACACAACAGAGGGTCCCTGATGGAGTAGTAGAACGATGGGATGCAGAATTCAAATTCCAGTAAGAAGACCAGACTTAATGGTCTGACTGAGACTGGAAGTGCCCCAGAGATCATGGTCCCTGGACTCTCTATCAGCCTAGAACTAAAACAATTTCCAAGGCCAACTCTTCAGACAAGGATTGCACTGGACTGTGGGACATAAAGTGATACTCATGAAGAATGTACCTCTTAGTCAAGTAGATACAAGAGACCAAAGGGGGGTGCTTCTGTCCAGAGGTGAGATGGGAAGGCAGAGAGAGTTAGGAGCTGGTTGAATGTTTACGGGGAATCAGGGGTGGAGGCCTGTCGCAGAATGGGGTGAGTCGTTGGGGTCTCATAACAATGCATATAAAAAAAATTTTGTATGGGAGACTAACTTGAAATGTAAACTTCATTTAATTACAACAATAAAAAAATACGAAGGAAAAATCATTTTGAATTATCAGACATGAATACCTTATTATTAGCTCTTATACTTGTCCATGCATTTCCCTTTATTCGAGATCTTTCTTTTTGTGTGTAGTTTTGAATTACTTTCTAGTGTCTTTTCCTTTCCATCTACAGAACTCCCATTAGTATCTTTTGTAGGGCAGGTCTCTGGTGAAAGTGAACTCTCTCAGCTTCTGTTTGTCTGGGAATGTTTCAATTTCACCCTCATTATTGAAGGATAGTTTTGCTGGGTATAGTATTCTTGGTTGACAGTTTTGTTTTTTTCTTTCAGCACTTTAAATATATCATTCCATTGCCTTCTGGCCTCTCATGTTTCTGAAGAAAAATCTGCACTTAATCTTATTGGGGATCCTTTGTATGTGACTGTTTGCTTCTCTCTCACTGCTTTCAGGATTCTCTCTTTACCTTTAATTTTTTGAGAGCTTAACTATGATATGTCTTGGTGTAGATCTCTTTGGGTTTAACCTGTTTGAGGTTCTTTGAGTCTTGGAGCTTGGTGGATCTTGATAAACTGGACTCTCCCAGGAGCTGGAAAGGAGCCAACACCAGTAGGTCCTCTCTGGGTGCTCATCTTGACCACCCAATACAACTCTACAGCTAAAACCAACACTGTGGACCTCATGACTAAAACTCTGGTCAAGGACAAGAGTGAACTAGTAAGGACTTAGTAAATCTAATAGTCAATGGAAAAGTTGTGGCTAAGTCATGGAGAATATCACACCAAAGCACCACTCTGATGAAAACTTACAGTGGACAGGGCAAAGGGTGAAGGCTGGAAGGAAACCTTCTGGACCATTACAACTCCTTGCAACTCATCCTCCCAAGCATTTTATACCAGTTTCTCTTGAGTCAACTCTGACTCATGACAACCCCATGTGTATCAGAGTAGAACTGTGCTCCATAGGATTTTCAATGGCTGATTTTTGGGAAGTAGATTGCCAGGCCTTTCTTTCAAGGCATTTCTGGGTGGCCTTGAACCTACAACTTTTTGGTTAGCAGGCAAACACATTCACTGTTTGTATCACCCAGAGATTCCAAGCGTTTATACCTTGACTAAAAGAAGACTTATAAATTATAGCTACCTCTTTTTTTGGGTTTAAAAAAAAAAAAAGACCTTAATGTTTTTACTTGAAATGGAGAAAATTTCATTAAACAGAAATGCTAAAAATAAAATTAGTTCCAAAAATGTATTCCATATCCTTGGAATTAGTTCCTCTGTCAATCATGTTTAGCAAAAGTGAGAAAACTGAGTTAACCTGGTTCCTGAGTTCTCCATTAAGCCTGTGAAGTGTTCGTGTCCATTGTGAATAGATTATAGGCAGAAATAGTTTGGAAGGTTTCCCAAATGGGTTTGGTCACAGATCTGTCTTTTGAACACATCTTGTAGGCCTCTATTTTGTGGGTCATACCTTGGGAAATGGTCCACCTGGACATTCATTGGCCTAGTATTCAAATAAAAATTAGGATGTCAGCAATTTAGACACCAGGCTGGAACACAGGTTGACCATGTTTGAGAGCTTATAAAGAAGGCCGAATATCTTTGTTTTAGTATATCAACACAGGATTTGTAGAAGCCCTGGTGATGCAATGGTTAAGTCCTCAGTTGCTAACCAAAAGGTCAGCAGTTCAAACCCACCCAGTGGCTCCATGGGAGAAAGACCTGGTGATCTGCTCCCATAAAGATTACAGCCTAGAAAATCCTATGGGGGAAGTTCTACTCTGTCACATGGGGTCACTATGAGTTGGAATCAACTCAACAGCACCTAACAACAAAAGATATCAGTGTGTTAATAATATTCTGCAAATATTCTGCATATAAAGTAACAGTCAATGAAAGATCATGTTAAAGACCTTGACATTCTCATGTGTCACGAAATGAGAATTTTTCATTTTATATGCAAGAGATACAAATAATAGAAGCCAGAGAAAATATTCAAAAAATTGGAACAAATAAATATATTAATAATGAGGAATCATGATAAAGTTACAAAAAGTGTTTTTGAAGTTCTCAGTCATATTCTTTTATTATGAAGATTGGCCAAAAGAGTATTCTCTTTTCCTTTATCCATATGTTGTTACCATGGTGAGAGGTTGGGTAGGGAAGGGAAGATTAAGATCTTTACTAGAAAAGAAACTTACAATTTGGGAAAACAAAAGCTGTAGGTGGGAGGAAATCATCACCCGTAACACTGAAGTGGTTGGAGGCAGGGTGACCTGTAATGTTTCACACCAGCTGTCATGGATTGAATTGTGTCCTCCAAAAATATATGTCAAGTTGGCTAGGCCACGGTTCCCAGTATTGTGTGGTTGTCCTCCATTTTCCGATATGTCGTAAATCCTAACCTCTAAATGTTAATGAGGCAGGATCAGTGTAAGGTGTATCTTGACTTAGCACCTTACAAGAGGGTGTGACATGAGTGACACACCCTTACTTAAGTCACACCCTTACTCAAGTCACACCCTTGCTTGAGTCACACCTTTTATCTTTCAAGAGATAAAAGAAGCAAGAAGTGAGCAGAGAGGAGAGGAACCTCACTACCACCAAGAAAGCTGGGAGCAGAGGATGTCCTTTGGACCCAGAGTCCCTGTGCTGAGAACCTCCTGGGCCCAGGGGAAGACTGATGCCAAGACACATGGAGATCTCCAAGGAAGCCAGGCCCACAGTGTTGAAAGGAGACAAGGACCTTCCTCCAGAGCTGACACAGAGAGAAAGCCTTCCCCTAGAGCTGGTGCCCTGAATTTGGACTTCTAGCCTCCTAAACTGTGAGAGAATAAATTTCTGTTTGTTAAAGCCTTCCAATTGTGGTATTTCTGTTATAGTAGCACTAGATAACTAAGACACCAGCTCATTAGTGGGTGGCCAGACAAAGATGGAAATCAAACTGGCTTTGAAGACTGGTGGAAAAGCAGCAGCATCTTACATGGTTTAGAACAAAATAAGTACATTAAATGGCAGGGTATAAAAGGTAATGGCTCTAAGACTAGAAAGAGACAAATGCTTTCTCAAATTTTTAAATTGTGTGGAAGGTGAATTAGGGACACTAGTTGCTAGTAAACTTAATCATGAAACAGAATGTTTGTGTGAACCTAGAGAAGAAACGGGTTGTGCCAAGCGCTTGGCCAAGTCCAATGAATCAAGTCAAACCAAAGCTCCTCCAAAAGGGATTTTTGACTGTGTATCTAGAGCGGGGGAGGCATTTTGTACAGAGCATCTCTGGATAATCTTATCCGCAAGATGAAGAAATGAGAGCTGAGTAGCACATGTTTTGGGTGGATTCACAGTCAGGTGAACAACTCCTCTATGAAGATTTTAGCCTACAGCTCATTGCCCCTCACTCTGACGGTTTTCCAGGTACAACTCTTGGTGACACCATTATCTGCAAGGTGGCTCATCCAACATGGGGGATGCTCGGCTCCTTATTACCTTCTCCAAAGATGCACCTTCCTCCTGCCTTGGCCACCATTCCCTTTACCTTGGATCTTGTCCTTACCAGTAACTGCAACCTGCCTACAAGCTCAGTGACAAGTGTCTTTCTCTCCAACCAGCTCTCCTTTCTTTCTAGCTTCCTCCCTCTTGTACTCTAACTTGAACCATTAATCCATTCCTCCAGGATTTTATTTCATCGAGCTCACTCTCCCTAGCATTTGCTCTCCTCATTCCCACCTTCCAAAAACCAAAAGCCAAACCCATTGCCATTGAGTTGTTTCCGACCCATAGCGACCCTATAGGACAGAGTAGAACTGCACCACAGGATTGCCAAGGCTATAATCTTTGCAGAAGCAGTCTCTCACATCTTTCTCCCAAGGAGTAGCTGGTGGGTTCCAACCCCCGACCTTTCAGTTAGCAGCCGAACATTTAACTACTGGCCACCAGGGCTTCTTCTTCCCACCTTACCCAGCTTAAAATCTATGGTCAATCATAATTACCCCCTTGCATACTATATCGACTTCTCATGCTCTCTCTTGTTTGTACTCCTCAAACCTTAACTGTGATGGTTAATTTTATGTGTCAACTTGGCTAGGTATGGTTCTCAGTGGTTTGGTCAAACACTAGTCTAGTTGCTGTTCTGTAATGTAATGCAATGCAATGTAATGTAATGTAGTGTAGTGTAGTGCAATGCAGTGCAGTGCAGTGTAGTGTAATGTAATGTAATACAGTGTAGTGTAGTCAATGTAATGTAATGTAATGTAATGTAATATAATACAGTCACCTTTCATAACATAACCTAATGTAATGTAATCAATCAGTTGAAAAGGAAGTTTCCTTAGGGTGTGTTCTGCCTCCAGAATATAAATATATACTCTGGCAGAACTTTACTCTGTACTCTTCCCATTGCCTGACCTACAGATCTTGGAACACAAATCTGCAGAAGTATCTAGATGTCATTTGACCTATGGATTTTGGACTTGTCAGCCCCACAATCACATCATTGGTTCTGTTTCTCTAGAGAGCTCTGACTAAAATACCAACCTTAGTTAGGCTCAGCTCTCCACCTACTCCCTGTCTGTCTTTTACTGGAGGAAAACCCCAAGCCCAACTGATGAGTCTCAATTTAAAATTGTGTTCACTAACCTCAAGTGGGCTCTGACTCTATTTTCCAGTCCATATCATGGCCCAGTCTCCCTGACAACTATTTTATACCTACAACACTCCTCAAACTTCCAGAAGTCCCTCCTTCTTTCTCAGTTTCACCTGGTGATGTACCTACCTATGTCTCTGAGGAAATCGAGGCAAATATTTGCCCACTATCTGTGTCTGTGTCCATGCATGCTGCCGTCTCTCCTGTCCCTGAGGAGGCATACCCATGCCTCAGGGGAAGGCCCATCCCTGCATTGTGAACTAGACCATATCTCCTCTCTCCCATAAAAGGGTGCCCTTCTCTGGGCAGGAACTTTCTTCTTCCTGTGAGCTGGAAGCTGCAGAAGGGTCTGTGGATGGCTTCCTATCATACGTCAGCTTTGATGATGCCTGACAGCTCCCAGTAGCCGATTTCCTTGCCCTGGGGAAAGGTCATGCATTGTGGACCTAGAAAGGACTACAGCAGTTCCCAGCTCTTTAAGTTTCTGAACACTTCTTTCTAGGTGTTTTTCTAAAAACACTTGCCAGAGCAGACTAATGGTGAAGACACACAGGCCTCTGGCACTCAGTTACACAAGCTCTGATGGTTTTACAATCCTGGCGTTCAAGGAACGTTAGTAGGATCAGTGTCTGCTAGCAGTTTCTGGCGGGCTGGTGCATCACTGCCTTCTGACTTCTGTATGGCCATTCACTGCCAATCACCAAATTCTCACCTCTGCTTACTTCCCTCCGCCCCTGGAGAATAACCACGAGGTCAATGCAACATTGGAAGCTTACTGGAGTTCTCACTGACCTTCCAGGATGTGTTTGGCTGTTTGCACACAGCGGAGGGCTGGGGAGACAAAGACGGAAGTGATTCTGATGCCACTGTCCAGTAGTGCTTCCCCTGGAAAACAGAAGGTGGAAAATTCCCTCTTCACAATTCTAGCCTCCCATAGATGGCTCATGGCTTGCTGCCCGTGGTAGGCAGGATCCTAAGATGGCACCAGGATTTCCAGCCCCTGGTGTACACACCCTGTGTAACCCCTTTAAGTGTGGGTGGAATCTGTGAATATGACAAGATATTATTCCTGTGACTATGTTACATTATATGGCGAAAGGGAGATTATCCTATGTGTAATTGACCTATTCAGGTGAGCCCGCTAAAAACAAAGATTTTCTGTGGCTGGTCACAGACAAGAATTCAGAGATATTTGAAGTGAGAGGAATCTGATGGGTAAGAAGTTCTCCATTGCTGGCTTCAAAAATGGAGGGGACCACATGGCAAGGAATGCAGGAGGCTTCTAGGAACTGAGAGCACCCCTGGCTGACAGCCAGCAAGGAAATGAGGATCTCAGTCCTACAAGTGCAAGGAACTGAATGTGGCCAACAAATAAATAAGTTTGGAACTACTTCTAAGAGCCTCCAGGTGAGATCTCAGCCTGGCTGACACTATGATTCCAGTCTTCTGAGATCCTGAGCAGAGGACTCAGCCGTGCCATGCCTGGTCTTCTGACCTACAGAACTGTGAGCTAACAATGGGTGTTGTCTAAGTTTGTGGTCATTTGTTATGCTGCAATAGAAGACTCACAAACTACCTGGGGCTCATGGAAGGACAGTCCTGTAAATCACATTTCCTCTTGCAGTGATAAGGAGCTGATCTCTCCCTTTCGGGGGAAAAAGGAATCTCTGCAGAACAAAAACTACTTGGCATCACAAGCCAGTGAAGTGTGTTGGAGGCTGACAATTGCTCACACACACATGCATTCACAAACATTCCCAATACACACACACACACACACACACACACACAGATGTGCAAACACCCTTATCTAGGCATGAAACACACATTAGAAGCACATAACTCATACAGGCACATATGGTATTCACACACACATACCCACACGCATGCACACACATGCACACGCACACACACACAACACATGCACATATCACAGGTGCTATGGTAGAATGAGCCTGGGCAGTGGTGTGTGGAGCCGGCTCACACCAACCTGTGAGAAAACCAACTGTGTGCCTCTCTTCCTAACTCCATGCTCAGTGACCTCATGCCCGTAGCTTGAGATCAGCCATGGTGTGAGCACATCTCTACACCACTGAAATCAACAAATGCTGCAGATCAGGTCTTCCCCGCTCTGCCCAGAGAGCTGGTTGTTAAACATTGACCAGAACAATACAGGGTGAGGAACCAGGAGAGCCAGGTTCCAGTCAGTTCCCATGTGACTTGGGAAGTTCATTTGCCTCTCTAGATTCGAGATCTCTTAATCAATTAAATGCAGACCAGATGAACTCTATGACCTCTCTGTTCTAAAAATTCAATCATGTGGAACCAAAGCCCCAGGCATAAAACAAACACCCAAAATGGCAGATTCTGAAATAAAGTAAATGAAAGGACTTGGTTTTTTAGTTTTTTAAAATAACATCATTAGTGTATACAGTGATTGTTGATTTTTCCTCCCCACTCTCATTCTTCCCCTGCCTATCTTCCATTTACAGCCTCATTCCTTCTGACTTCCCCAACTTTCCATTCCTGGTTCAAATCTCTGCACTTTCACTTACTAATGTGCGGCCTTGGATGAGTAACTTAACCTCTCTGTGAGCTCCCTCATAAGCAGAGTGGAGATAATACTAATACTGACCTCAAAAGGCATGCAGTAAGGGTTCAATACACATTAGCTATAATCCTTGTTATTATTACAATTACTAGAATAATCCTCAAACATACCTACAAGTCTGGACTGGAAAATTCCACATGATGATAATGGTGGATCATTTTCAAAATCTTTGATACCATTCCTCCGTCTGGGCAGACTGCAAGGGAAGTTCAGGTCTGGTCTGTAGTATTTTCCTAAAGTATAAATAAGCATTAGATGCTCACTTTTATCAAGTTAGTACACATTTGTCCCACAAAACTTCCAAGATCAAGACCCACATTAGAAGCATGGCTACTACTTAAATTATTGTCACCTGCTATTTTTTTTTTTTGAAGGTGCTCTTTGATGTGGATTCAATTTAAGGAGAAAATTCTGTCTGATGTGCATACAACTTTTATTCAAATACAGAAAACTTAGGTTTAAGTCCCAGGAACCATGATATCCCCTTTGTCTTCCCATAAGCCGTCATGAAGATTTACTCATACAATTAACCTGATAAAGAACTGAGCTTCCATCAGAGGCCAAATGTCTTCCACTACTGATTTAACTCAATAAGAATCTCAAGTTGGCATCAGTTAATTAGGTGAAATTTGACTCCTTCTCATACCTTTAAATGTATCATATTGCTTAGGGGGACGGAATGCATATGGCCAGAGATGCTTTTGCGTTACGCATTATTCAATTGATTGCTCGAAGAATAGACTGAAAATCAGGTGGATTCACCATCAGGGTTCACTTTGGCTTTGACCTTGAGCTCTAAGATCTGACGGGGGTGGGGCACAAATCCCAGCACCACCAGTTACTAGTTGTGTGACTGGAAGTAAACAATTCAATCTCTCTTATCAGCAAAAAGGGGAAACCAATAGAGTTGTTGTGATGAATCAGTGAGATAATAGCAAGAGCCCAGTCTGGCACAGAGTGTCATCGTTGTTCTTAGTTGTCAATGAAACATTGCCTGGTCCTGTGTCATCTTCATAATTGTTGGTATGTTTGAGTTCATTGTTATGGCTATTGTGTCAATCCATCTCATTGAGGGTTTTCTTCATCTTCATTGACCCCTATATTTTAACCAACTATGACGTCCTTTTCTAGCAATTGGTCTTTCCTGATGACGTGTCCGAGGTAAGCAAGATGAAGTCTCACCATCCTTGCTTCTAAGGAGCATCTGGTTGTAGAGAATGACCACAGAGTAAGTGGTCAATAACTGGTAGGTCTATGCGGTGTTTGGTATATGTAGGTATATGTGGTAGGTATACGTGGTGTTGGTGAAGAATGTTGAATATACCATGGACTGACAAAAGAATGAACAAATCTGTCTTGGAAGAAATACAACCAGAATGCTCCTTAGAAGCAAGGATGGTGAGACTATGTGGTCACATATCTATCTATCTGTGGTCACAATGGGAAGCAGAGTGCTGAGCTAAGACAAATATGAGGAAGTGGGGACAAGGTTAGGTTATGATGGGAGTAGAGTCTGTACAGAATATGGGGCAACCTCACCAGCAACTATAAGAAGTGAGGGGCCATATGAGTGTGGGTGCTTGGGCCAGATGTTGCAGAAATGAAGAGAAAAACTAGAATCAAAAGAGAGGCCAACAGTACCACCACCGAAAAAGCTCTCTTGTGCCCACTGGGGCCAGTCACCCCAGGGAAGGATGCAGCCAAATACCCCATTATAACTTATTAAAAATGCAATATGCAAAATGCAGACAAATTCACCTGTCATTATTCACTTTATCAAATACTTCTTTACCTTGTAAAAAGATCCACCAAGGGTTTCCTTTAAGCTAGGAATTTCCAGTGCTTTTAAAATATTTTCCTTATAGGTCACTTGGTCTTTTGTCTAGATGACCAAATATTTTTTTTTCTTTTTCTATAAATCCCAATAGATATTCTTGGTGTTGATTGTTTTGTATTTGTTCTCTTCATCACCACCACACACACCTGACATGATGTGCCATTTCAACCTATAGTTTCCATAATTCCTTTATTACAATAAAGTTTCTTCCAATATGTTTAAATGTCAATTCATTCTCATATACACTATTATTATTTCTTTCTTGAGCCTTTGTGTCTCTATTTGATCTTGTTTATAGAGTTAACCATATCATTAGTTCTTTGAGTCCTTGGAGATAGGTATGCTCATGATGTTATCTGCTTAGAGGTGTTCGGGTGTGTGCTTGTCATCTGCCAAAGATTTTCCCTGATCATTTTCCCTTTCTTGTCTCAGGCTGGTTCCTTTAGTAATTACTCATTTTTGAGTGAAGAGAATTCCTTCTAGAACAGCTATATGCAGGAAGGCAGTGTAGGGGAGAGGCAGAGTAGCAGTCTGGCCAGCAAGAAAGCCCCCCCTGACTCATGGTGAAGCCCTGTGTGACATGTATCTGTGTGAATTGCCTTAGCTTTTTGTCCCTCTCTCTCCAGCTTTCCTCTTCCCTGCAGCAAAGATTGTATAGCTGCATGTTATACTGTTCATCCTTGCTTTCACCACAACTCCCTGGTGTCACGTACGGTTTGAGGAAGCTTCTGCACTTGGTCTGTTCACACTGAGCTTGTTAATCAATGGAAGGGGTATTGCTCTTGTTCCTCTGGGTAGTGTGTTAACTGCTTGGAGAATTCTGTCATCTGTCTGAGACCTGCCACTGAAGACACCACATCTTGGCATCCTCCATCATGCTGGGAATTTTCTCTGTCCATAGTTGCCTTTATTTATATATATATCAAGGTTCAGGATTTTAAAAACTTCTCTAACTTTATGAAAGTTTTCTATTTCTCATTGATCTGGTTATTTTGTGATACTGAAATAGATGGGAAAGGGGTATAAACATCTTATTCATAATTTCAAAACTAGAAAGTTCTGTGAAGAACTTGTAAAAATAAGTTTACATCAATTTTTAGGACTGCCTTTAAGGCGATGTTTATTGTATACTGTGTTCTCCCCAAGCACAAATTCCCGGGAAGCTTCTTCTTTTTTTTTTTTAACTTCTAAATTTTGAGGAAGTTTCTTTCTGAATAGGTTTTCTCTGCACTACAATTTCAGTCTCTATATCACCAAAGTCTATAGTTGACCAGCAGGAAGTAGGATACCCTTTGGTTTGGTGAAGTAGTGGGTTCCTGTTTACATTTCAGGGCTCCCCTGATCCTCTATAATGGAACAGACTGTGAGCACCACTGGAAATAAACAAGGAGCCATCTGGCAGCATCTCTGGGTGGGTGACCACTCTTTAGACAAGCACACACACAAACTAAGTCCAACAGGAGCTAAAATGGCCTTCTGCTGGGCCATCCACTCCTGCAGGGCCTGAACTGCTCAAGGCCATATGCTTGCCTGTACCCCTTCAATGATGCCCACATTCCAAGTTTTCCTAACAGCACACAGTCTAAAATTTAGCAAGTGATGCTACTTGCCCACTTTTTAATAACTTCCTGGTAGGTAAAGACATTAGTAATTAAGCCAATGAAGGGAGCCCCCAGCAAGGCTGGCACTAGTGCAGCATGGAGTTGGCCTCCTATGCAGCACTCATTACAGCTGTCCCAGGGCTGTGTCCTTGGGTCTTGTATGCAGAAAGTGACAGGGCTGATCATGGAGCTTTGGGCTTGGTGCACTTGTGGTGGCACCCTCAGAGCCCGGACAACAAGAAAAAGCAGTCGCTTTCTGGATTTGGCCATTATGGAAAGACAGGGTAAGTAGCCCCCTATGTTTGCTGGTTATTTTCTTCTTGGGGGTACCAGAGAGAAATACACACATTTTTCCCCAACAAGCCTATTCCCCAAGAAATAACCAGAGTATAGAAGCCCTTCTTGTCTTCCATCTTAGGCAGGGTCAGGAGTTGTCTCCTGATGCAGTGCTGAACTGACTTCCCAGCTGCTGGGACTGCTTGGGGTCTGTTGGGCTCCTGGAGAGATCTCAGAGGAGCTCAGCCAGTCCAGCAACTGTGAATGGATTTTATTACTATGTTCAATACCTTAATCTATATAGTAAGACAAGGCTTAGAAATGATGGCACTAGAGACTATTCATTAGGGGATGTGCTCTAACATAAACATTAGACATTGGTACAGAGATTGGCTTGTGGAATTATATTTACAACAAGCACTGTCCTTAGTCCTTGGCATCCAGAGGGGCAAAGTTGGAGTGACCAAGAGACGTTCAAGAATATGCCCATCTATTAAGTAGCATAGCCAAAAATTGTAGGGAAATGACTGAGGCAGCTAAGATTAGCTTAGAGAGATGCAGAGATGATATTGAGAGATAAGGTATGTGCCTTCAGCTGTAGGGCTCAGAGTCCACAGGCCAGGGCGACTTGCTCTAAAGTCTGTGCTACATCCACTAACCAAATACTGTATGTATACTGCTAGGGTAAGGAGGACTATCCATGCATTCATATTAGCTTACTTGCTTATTATTTATAGACGTTCTTCCATCTTCCAAAAAGTATTTGAGGTAAGATACTTACAACATACACTCAAATGCACATGTATAAAACCTATGGAGGAAGATGAAGCATGTATTACCAGCTGCTGTCAAGATGACTCCAACTTATGGTGACCCCATGGGTGTCAGAGCAGAACTGTGCTCTGTAGGGTTTTCAATGGCAGATTTTTTGGAAGTAGATGGCCAGGGCTTTATTCCAAAGCTCTTTTGGGTGGATTTGAACCTCCAACCTCCAATGTGCTTGGTTGCTAACCATTTACACCACTCTGGGACTTTGGAACATATATACAGTCCACATATATAATCTATACCTAGTCTTTCTAAAGAATGGTGCCACAGGGCATCTGGTGCCATGCTAGGAAAATTACAAAGGTGATCTCCTTTACTAGATTGATCTTGTCTCTGTTTAGAGTCTGCCTGGACTGTACCTACCATCTGGAGTGGAACACTGTTGTAGCCACGACTTCCCGAAGATCTGATCCACTCTCTCTCCATGGCGCACCACCAAAACACTTCTTCTCAAGATTGTGGCCTGGGAGAGTGGAAAGAAAGGCATGTGCAATTTACTATCACAATGATTAGGCTTGAACTTCCTCTGGTAGCACCCCTGCATGAACTCCACAGAACCATGCTCTCCACCCAGCATAGTATTAGTGATCGTTAAGTTGTGTGTCAACTTGGCTGGGCCATGATTCTCAGTGGTTTGGCAGTGGCATAATGATGTGATCACCTTCATGATGAGATTTAATATAATGTGATCACGTCCATGATGGCACCTGCTGTGAGTAGCCAATCAGTTGAAGGGGCGTTTCCTTGGGGGTGTGGCCTGCATCCAATAGAAGTGGACTTTCTGGCAAGGCTTGTGGGTTTTTGCTCACCCTGGATCCTGCAGCTGGCTCCCGTTCATTCAACCTCCGGTTCTTGGGACTTTAGCTAAGAGCTTACCTGCCAATCTGGGGATTCCATCAGTCTCTGAAGCCTGTGAGCAAGAGCCCTGCTGTCTCACTTGCTGATCTTGGGTTTGCCAGTCCCTGCAGCTGCGTGAATCAGGAGAAGCCTCCAGCCTGGCCCATGAACTTGGGATGTTCCAGCCTCTACAACCATGTGAGCCATTTCTTTGATCAAAATCTCTCTCTATATTTATATACTTCACTGGTCTTGCTTCTCTAGAGAATGCAGCCTAAGACAGCGTTCTTAGGCATCATTAGAATTGCTTATTAATCATCTCCACTTTAGAATGTACATCCTGTGAGTGCAAGGCCTATGCTGTTCCTGACCCAGTGCTGCTACATGGTAAGCACTCAATACTGAAGAACTCTAATTAGGTTGTGCTCTTACGTAATTAAAGTCCTTAGGGTGTGCCGATGTTCACTGCAGCACTGTTCTCAAGAGCCAAAAGGTGGAAACAAGTTAAATGTCCGCCAACAGACGAATGGGTAAACAAAATGTGGTGTATATATACAATCAAATATTACTGAGACATAAAGAGAAATGAAGTCCTGATACATGTTACACCATGGATGAACCTTGAAAACATTATGCTGGGTGAAATAAGTCAGTCACAAAAGGACAAATACTATATGATCTCACTTATATGAAATAAGCAAATGTATAGAGACTAAAGTTTATTAATGGTTACCTGGAGTGGGAGGGAGGAGGGATGGGGAAGCCTTAGCTTAGGGGTGCTAAGGTTCTGTTAATAGTGGTGGGATCATTTGGAAAGGGATAGTGGTAACGGTGCACAATTTATGATGAATGTAATCAATGTCACTGAAAGGTCCATGTAAAAAATGTTGACTTGGCAAATGTTCTGTTGTATATATTTTTACTACAAGTTCTTTACAGAGACAATTTTGTTTCCACTAATCAATTGTTTCCACTAATCAATTCCCTTATTGACAACGAAAAGGTAAACCACTATGGTTTTGGGGATCCGACTACATTTTGATAGGTGCATAAAATGTGGTATTTGTGAGCCCGTTAGAACATTAGACGTTTCCCTGTGTGTGGTTTCTCAGGGGCATTGAGACAAGGCTAAGCAAATATTATACTTTTCTCTCATTGAGGGCGGGCAGATGTTTAGCTCTGGATGCAAACCCCCACCTTCTAGGGCAGAGCTCTGAGGAGAGGGTTTGTCTTACAATTTTGAAGTATGGTTGAGCAGGGATGGGCTATGCCCACACTGAGATGCTTGGCTTTCTTTCTGAGAATGAATACAAAAAGATGCTACCCTATTCCCCTGTCAAGGGCCGATCTGCAAGCAGGTTTCAGGATGCACGAGCATGCCAAACTTGTCTGCCTAGTGGGTGGCAGTTATTATCAATGCATTGGGCCGAGGGTTTGGGTTTGGGACATTTTCTTCCCTGGAAGAGCCAGGAGCATTTGAACTTTGAAATGCAGAGCTTTGCCACAGAAGTATTATTGGACAAGGTGAAAAAGCTAGGTGAGTGGAAGGGACTAACCTTTGGGGCCTTACAGAACAAGGCAGGCCTGAATTGACTCCACAGAGACAGTATGAGTTTCCTGTAGCTGCTGTAACAAATGCACACAAACTGGGTGGCTCAAAACAGAAGACATTTATTCTCTCACAGTTCTGGAGACCAGGAATTCAAAATCAAGGTGTCAACCAGGTCAGGCTCCCTCTGAAAGGTCTAGGTAAGAATCCAATCCTTGCGTCTTCCAGATGCTGGTGGCTCCAGGCATTTCTTGGATTGTGGCCACATCACTTCAGTCTCTGCCTTGGTTGGCACATTGCCTCCTCCTCTTCTGTGTGTTGAGTCTCCCTCTGCCTCCGTCTTACAAGGACACTTGTGATCGCATTTAGGATCCACCCAGATAATCCAGGACAATCTCCCCATCCCAAGATCCTTAACTTAATCACACCTGCAAAGACCCTATTTCCTCATAAGGTCACATTCACAGGTTCTAGGGATTAGGACCTGATATCTTTGGGGGGACATCATTTAGCCGACCACGGGTGCACCATACCACTTGTTGCCACTGTTTCCTTTTCTTACCATATAGAAAGGGTGGAGTCAGAGCAGGTAAGGAGGATTCAGCTCACAGGGAGGCCAATGTTAGGTTTCCACCCATTTAAAGCACCAGCGAGTGTAGACCCAGGCCAAGTTTTGAGTGGATCCTTTCATTTCAGACCCCCCTTCAATCTGGAAAGGGGGCACAACCTCAGGGGAGAGCCCTAGCCTGTGCCTCCTCCCTTCCTCCTCACTGGGGCTGCGAGTCTAGTCTCTGTTGGGTTGTTCTCAGCCTGGGAAGCTGGGGTAGAAGAGCTATTTCTTGTCTGCTGTGGCTGGCAGGTGCTCGGGCTCCGCCATTAGTGGCTCCAAGGTCCTGGCTATTCTCTCCGACTAAAGCCCTGAGCTAAGAGGACTCAGGGTTGCCTCCCCAGGCTCTTGTGCTCAGCTCATGTTTGGACTGAATTCACCTCACCTAGAGGCCACCTCTCAGAGGCCCATGGGCTTTTGGGGAAGGAGGCTGAGTTTTGGGGTTAGGGAGATCCCATAAGGAATCCTGATTATGCCCTGCATTTGGTTCTTCTGTCATTCATTGGACCAGGTTTACTGGCCAGGCCTGAGCTAGGCTTTGGGGATACAGGGGTGAGCCAGGGTCACCACGGTCCAGCCATCTAAACAGTAACAATCTGTTAGCACCGTGACCTGCCCTGCTGCAGCCCCTGGCTCCCCAACCATCCATGTCACCCTTGAAACAACTGATGCAGGAGATCCCCACCAAGCCTCCTAGCCTCTGGATGCCTCAGTTGTCAAGTCTAAAGCAGGGAGGGGTGGGAGTAACACCCTTGTGTCATTAGGGATAGGCTGTGAGGAGAGAGTGTGTGTAAGGTGTGTGGCACAGAGTGGGGCATGGAGGGAATGTTTCAGAACAACACGAAGCAGGGGAGCATTCCCACACAAGTGGTAACTGGCCGAGGGCCAGCTCCAGGCCCTAACCCACGAGGATTCCCTTTATTAGGAAGAGGCCAAAGCTCTGGCAGGAGATGGTCCCGGCAGCGGGCAGGAGATGGTTTGCTTTCACAGAGGGACTCCTGCCTCTGGAGGCTGTCACTCTGGGGCTTGCCCGAAGCTGGTGGCAGGCCTGGAGTGTCCCCACTGTGTCCAGACTCTGACTCTCCAGGTTACAGAGCAGAGCTCCTCATCTTGCCCAGCCCTGACCCAAGAGGGGAAAACCAAGGCCCCAGGGCAGGTGACTTCTGGGGTCACACAGCTAATTATTGAGAGAATCAGGGCGAGAGTTCGGTTTCTAAGCAGTCCTGTGTCCACCCTGCCCATGTCCACCTTCCTCACCATGACCTGGAGGGTTCCTGTGTCTGCATGCTCTTACAGACAACATCAGGGCAATGGCGCAGCTTACAGAGACCACCCTTAGGGGCGTGCTCTGATGTGTTCCTGGGAACCAGCACCAATGCCCATGGAAGAGGTGGTTCCTCCACCTGGGCAGACGGACCACAGTGCGCTTGGCCAACACCTCAGGACCGATGGAAAGCATCCCCTTGCTCATCTACGTCTGCTTCCTAGGACAGCAGAGTGTTTCTACAGAACCAAAGCTACATCTAAGAGCCGTATCTGCCATGTAGTTCAGATAAAAAACATGGTTACGCTTAGCTTACTTAAAAAAAAAAAAAGAAGAAGTTCTATTACCTGCAAAGCCTGCACGCTGCTAAGACTCCTGGATGTTTGTGGAGGATGGAACTCTCCATTGCGTCTGCTGCTGGCTTCGCCATCCCTTCTGGAGTTCAGGTCCATGGCTAGACTGAAGGTGTAAGTCCTGAGGGGGCAAACAGATGCTGTAACAGAGAAGTGATTGCATTGGGAACAAGGGAATATTATTCAGCCACAGAGAGAAATGAAGTCCTGATACATGCTACAACATGGACGAACGTTGAAAACATTATGCTGAGTGAAATAAGTCAGTCACGAAAGGACAAATATTGTATGATTCCACATATATGAAATATCTAGAATAGGCAGATGCATAAAGACCAAAGTTTATTAGTGGTTACCAGGGGCAGAGGTGGCGCAAGCAGTTAAGCACTTGGCTGCTAACCGAAACGTTGTCGGTTCGAATCCACCCAGTGGCTCCTCAGGAGGAAGACCTGGTGATCTACTTCTATGATGATTACAGTCAAGAAAATCCTATCGGGCAGCTCTACTCTGTCACATGGGGTTGCCATGAGTCGAAATAGACACTACAGCACCTAACAACAACAACAGGGGCAGGAGGGAGGAGAGGTGGTGGAATAATTCTGAAAAGGATAGTAATAATGGTTGCATAATATGATAAGTGTAATCCACATCACTGAACTGTACATGTAAAAATTGTTCCACATTCTCTTCTACTTCTGGCTTAAACATCTGGTAGTTCCCTGTTGATGTATGGTTGCAATCATTTTTTAAATTATCTGTAGCAAAATTTTGCTATCATGTGACATTAGTAATGTTTTTTGATAATTTCCACTATCTGTTTGATTGACTTTCTTTGGAATGGGCGTGAATATGGATCTCTTCCAATCAGTTGGCCAGGAAGCTGTCTTCCAAATTTCTTGACATACAGGAGTAAGTGCTTCCAGTTTTGTATCCATTTGTTGAAATATCTCAGTTCATATTCCGTCAATTCCTAGAGCCTCATCAATGCCTTCAGTGAATCTTGAACTTCTTCCTTAAGTACCAGTGGTTCTTGAACATATGTTAGCTACTGAAATGGTTGAACATGGACCAATTCTTTTTGGTACAGTAACTCTGTGTATTCCTTCCATCTTTGTTTGATGCTTCCTGTCTCACTCAATATTTTTCCCATAGAATCCTTCAGTATTATGACTCAAGGCTTGAATAGTCTCTTCAGGTTCTTTCAGGTTGAGAAATGCTGAGCATGTTCTTCCACTTTGGCTTTCTAACTCTATGTCTTTGTACATTTCTTCACAACACTTTATCTTGTCTTTTGAAATCTGTTCATCTCTTTTACTTCATCATTTCTTCTGTTTGCTTTAGCTACTTTGCACTCAAGAGCAAGTTTTCAAGTATTTTCTGATGTCCATTTTGGTTTTTTCCTTTTTTTCTGTCTCTTTAATGATCTTTCACTTTCTTCATGTATGATGTCCTCTCACAAGTCTTTTGGTTTTTGGTCATTAGTGCTCAGCGTGTCAAATCTATTCTTGAGATGGTCTCTAAATTCAGGCGGGATGTATTCAAGGTTCTACTTTGGCTCTCATGAACTTGCTTTGATTTTCTTCAGCTTCAACTTGAACTTGCAAGTAAGTAATTAATGGTCTGTTTTACAGTTGGCTCATGGATTTGTCTTGGCTGATGATACTGAGCTTCTCTACTGTCTCTTTTTACAGATATAGTTGATTTGATTACTGTGTAATCCATCTGGTGAGGTCCACATGCATAGTCATCAATTGTGTTGTTGAAAAAAAGGATTTCTGATGAATAAGTCCTTGGTCTCATATAATTCTATCATGTGATCTCTGGTATCATTTCTATCATCAAGGCCATATTTTCCAACTATTGATCCTTCCTCTTTGTGTCCAACTTTTGCATTCCAATCACCAGTAATTATCAACGGATCTTGATTGCACATTTGATTAATTTCAGACTGCAGCAGGTTATAAAAATCATCAGTTTCTCCATCTTTGGCATTTGCGGTTGGTGTGTAAATTTGAATAATACTTTATTAACTGGTTTTCCTTGTAGGTATATATATATTTACTGTCACTGACAGGGTTGTACTTCAGGATAGATCTTGAAATGTTCTTTTTAATGATGAATGCCAATTTCTAATGCTAAGTTATTTGAAAATATTTTAACAGCTGCATAATAGTTAATGTTTGCATGTATCATAATTTGAATAACCATTTCCCTAAATTGTCAGAAATGTAGGTTGCTTCCATTTTCAAAAGTGTTTTATAAAACCTGACAAAGAATATCTTTGTATACAAACCACAATTTCTTCCTGAAGACAGAGTCACAGAAGGAGACTATTTCTAAGCTTCTTCATACCAATTGCTAAATTGCCTTCTAGAAATTTTCACTCCCATCAGCTTTGTAGTGGTGCACCTCACTCACTAGATACTGCCCGATGTTAATATTGTTTTCAAATGAAAAAAAAAAACAAAAAATCTTTTTCTTATTTGAGAGGTGAAAATGGTACCTAATTTTATTGTGCGTTTCTTTTATTACTGCTGAACAGTAACTTTTATTTTCCATTTATTTCTTAGTCAATGTATTTTCTCTTCTGTTTTTGTTATTTGGTCATTTTTCTGAGTCTTAGTGCTTTTCTTAGCAATTTTTGAGTAAACTCTTTATATATGAAGACAACAGTAAATGTCTTCTTGGTCAGTTAAGTAAAAAAAATCAGATACAAGTTAACTGAGGGAGAAGTGCTTGAGGGCTAGATGGTGTTCAGGGACATGTGAGCATCAGCTGGTGCAATTTATGGATGAAGAGAGGGCAGCAGTTAATCTGCTCAAGTTATGACTGTTAAGGGAATGTCAACTTTATTAATATTTTATTTTGTGAAAAGCACTTGTCATGGATTCAATTGTGTCCCCCCAAAATATCTGTCAACCTGGCTAGGTCATGATTCCAAGTATTGTACGATTGTCTACCATTTTGTAATCTGATGTGATTTCCCTATGTGTAGTAAATCCTATCACTATGATGTAATAAGATGGATTATTGGCAGTTATATTGATGAAATCTACAAGATTAGATACTGTCTTAAGCCAGTCTCTTTTGAGATATAAAAGAGAGAAGCAAGCAGAGACACATGGGGACCTCATGCCATCAAGAATGCAGTGCCAGGAGCAGAGCCCGTCCTTTAGACCTGAGGTTCCTGTGCTGGGATGCTCCCAGACCAAGGGAAGACTTATACATCACAAGGACCTTCCTCCAGAGCCGACAGAGAAAGTCTTCCCCTGGAGCTGACGCCCTGAATTTGGACTGGTAGCCTACTAGACTACGAGAGAATAAACTTCTCTTTGTTAAAGCCGTCCGCTTGTGGTATTTCTGTTATAGCAGCACTAGATGGCTAAGACAACACTTTTCCCACCTTGTTATATGGATTGTAATATTCTTTATGATATTTTATAACATGTTGTTGTTACTGTTTGACTCCAACTCATAGCAACCTTATACATGACAGAACGAAACGTGAACATATATAAACCAAATGTTATGCCTTTAATAATCATTAAAGACAAATCTGGTAAGTCTCATTTTAATATCCTTTCCATTGCTTTCACTCATCCAGAAATCAGAAACAGACTACTGCCTTCTATTTTTTAATGATTTTCTTTTTGTATTTGATTCTTAAATCTATCAGGAATTTATTTCAAAATATGATGTGAGGTGATATAAAATACCATTTATTTTATATATATTTCTTTCCCTGTTTCTGATGTATCCTTCATCAGATAAGAATTTCTCAATAAACCAGGCCTGCTCCCCTGTTCCACAACTTATCTGTGAATTTCTCTTACTGTGGTGGCTTGTGTGTTGCTGTGATGCTAGAAGCTATGCCACTGGTATTTCAAATACCAGCAGGGTCACCAGTGGTGGACAGGTTTTAGTGGCACTTCCAGGCTAAGACAGACTATGAAGAAAGGCCTGGTGGTCTACTTCTGAAAAGAAAACTGAATTGGCCAGTGAAAACCTTATGAATAACAGCAGAACATTGTCTAATATAGTGCCGGAAGATGAGTTCTTCAGGTCGGAAGGCACCCAAAATATGACTGCCTCCTCAAAGTAGAGTCGACCTTAATGATGTAGATGAAGTCAAGCTTTCAGGACTTTCATTTGCTGATGTGGCATGACTCAAGTGAGAATAAACAGCTGCAAACATCCATTAATAATCAGAACATGGAATGTACGAAGTATGAATCTAGGAAAATTGGAAATCGTCAAAAATGAAATAGAATGCATAAACATCGATGTCCTAGGCATAAGTGAGCTGAAATAGACTGGTATTGCCCATCTTGAATCTGACAATCATATGGTCTACTATGCAGGGAATGCCAAACTGAAAAGGAATGGTGTCACATTCATCGTCAAAAAGAACATTTCAAGATCTATTCTCAAGTACAACGCTGCCAATGATGGGTTAACGTCCATACGCCTACAAGGAAGACCAGTTAATACGACTATTATTCAAACTTATGCACCAACCACTAAGGCCAAAGATGAAGAAACTGAAGATTTTTACCAACTTCTGCAGTCTGAAATTGATCAAACATGCAATCAAGATGTATTGATAATTACCAGTGATTGGAATGCAAAAGTTGGAAGCAAAGAAGGTTCTGTAGCTGGAAAATATGGCCTTGGTGATAGAAACAACCCTGGAGATCGTATGATAGAATTTTGCAAGACCAACAACTTCTTCACTGCAAATACCTTTTTTTCAACGACATAAATGTTGACTATACATGTGGACCTCACAAGATGGAATACACAGGCATCAAATAGACTACAACTGTGGAAAGAGTTGATGGAGAAGCTCAATGTCATCAGTCAGAACAAGGCCAGAGGCAGACTGTGGAACAGATCATCAATTGCTCATATGCAAGTTCAAGCTGAAGCTGAAGAAAATTAGAGCAAGTCCACGAGAGCCAAAGTATGACCATGAGTATATCCCACCTGAATTTACAGACCATCTCAAGAATAGATTTGATGCATCGAACACAAATGACCAAAGACCAGACAAGTTGTGCTATGACATCAAGGACATCACACATGAAGAAAGCAAGAGGTTATTAAAAACACAGGAAAGAAAGAAAAGACCAAAATGGATGTCGATGTTCAACCATTTCAGGAGGTAGCATATGATCAAGAACAAATAGTATTGAAGGAAGAAGAGAAAGCTGTATTGAAGGCATTGGCGAAAAACAAGGCTCCAGGAATTAACGGAATACTAACTGAGATGTTTCCACAAATGGATGCAGGTTGGAAGTACTCACTCATCTATGCCAAGAAATTTGGAAGACAGCTACCGGGTCAACTGACTGGAAGAGATCCATATTTGTGCCCATTCCAAAGAAAGGTGATTCAACAGAATGTGGAAATTATAGAACAATATCATAGGCAAGTGAAATTTTGCTGAAGATAAATCAAAAGCAGTTGCAGCAGTACATCGACAGGGAACTGCCAGAAATTCAAGCCAGATTCAGAAGAGGATGTGAAATGAGAGATATTATTGCTGATGTCAGGTGGATCTTGCCTGAAAGCAGAGAATAACAGAAAGATGTTTACCTGTGCAATGGCATTCGAGTGTGTGGAACGTAACAAATTATGGATCACATTGGGAAGAATGGGAATTCCAGAACACTTAATTGTGCTCATGAGTAATCTGTACATAGACCAAGAGGCAGTCGTTTGAACAGAACAAGGGGATACTGCGTGGTTTAAAATTAGGAAAGGTGTTTGTCATGGTTGCAACCTTTCACCATACTTATTCAGTCTGTATGCTGAGCAAATAGTCCGAGAAGCTGGACTAAATGAAGAAGAACGAGGCATCAGGATTGGTGGAAGACTCATTAACAACCTGCGATATGCAGATGACACAACCTTGCTTGCTGAAAGCAAAGAGGACTAGAAACACTTACTGATGAAGATCAAAAACTACAGCCTTCAGTATGGATTACACCCCAACATAAAGAAAATAAAAATCCTCACAACTGGACCAATAAGCAACATCATGATCAATGGAGAAAAGACTTAAGTTGTCAAAGATTTCATTTTACTTGGATTCACAATCAATGCCCATGGAAGCAGCAGTCTAGAAATCAAACGATGTATTGCATTGGGCAAATCTGCTGCAGAAAACCTCTTTAAAGTGTTAAAAAGCAAACATGTCACTTTGAGGACGAAGGTGTGCCTGACCCAAGCTATGGTATTTTCAATTGCCTCATATGCATTGGAAAGTTGGGTAATGAATAAGGAAGACCGAAAAAGAATTGACGTCTTTGAATTATGGCGTTAGCAAAGAATATTGAATATACCATGGACTGCCAGAAGAATGAACAAATCTGTCCTGGAAGAAGTACAAGCAGAATGGCGTCCTTTCTCCTGCATCTTAGCTGCTCGTAGCCTCAGGACACCTGCGTTTCACACCACAACCAGGAGCACTTGGCCATTCCTTGTCTACATGGTGTTTTAGCATTTCTTCAATTGTCTTCAAGTTTTACCTGCCCTTCTCATCTTGTTTTTGCCTGTCCTGTCTTGCTCTGTAAACTCTTCTTTGACAGGGCCCATGCCAAATAGACATCACCCATCTGTCAGTGTGTCTTATTGTTGTGTCTTGTGTGTTGCCATGATGCTTGGAATTATGCCACCAGTATTTCAAATGCCAGCAGGGTTACCTATGGTGGACAGCTTTCAGTAGAGCTTCCAGACTAAGCTAGACTGGGAAGCAAAGCCTGGCCACCTACTTCTGAAAATTAGTCAATGAAAATCCTATGGATTACAACAGCATCTTGTCCAATATAGTTCTGGAAGATGAGCCCCTAGGTTGGAAAGCATTCAAAATACACAGTGGCTGCAACAGTGGACTCAAGTGTACCAATGATCGTAAAGATGTCACAGGACTGGGCAATGTTTTGTTCTGCTGTACATGGTGTCTCCAGGAGTCAGAGCAGACTTGATGTCAGCTAACAACAACATATCAAATAAATTTACCCTGTTCATATTTTCTCATAGTATCAGATGCCAACAGATATGTAATGCATTTCTTCATTGAGGCTGATCAACTATCATAAGTAGACCAAGAACATTCATATTGGAACGATTGATATTTCTCTATTCAAACGAACACCGTCTAAGCAGTGGAGACACAGAGTTTCATGTTAACACAGGAAATGTTGGTTTGTTTCCTCTTCCTGAGGGCAAGGCAGGGGCACCTGCACCCTGTTTGCGGCTCACTATGCAGACAGCAAGGCCTTCTTATCTATAAATAACATCTGTGGAGTTTACAGTCAGAGAGAAAACTGAATTTTTTTTTCTGCTAGTCTTCTAGTCTTTCAAATGAAATATCATCACGATTACAATGAGAACAGTGGTGATGAGAGGAGAAAAGGAAGAGCTCAAACGCTTTAATATTTGTGTTTTTCTCTTTATGCCATAGAAATGTACGGGCTTAAATTCTCCCTGGGTTTTCAAAGGAGCATAGCTGGTTTGTGGAGCGCATGGACAGCGTACCTTTACTACCCCCATCTGAACTACTTAACACCAGCTAGCTCTGTGGTTTCTGAAAAGTCTTCTGACGTAGAAGGCTTAAGCACTGAAGATCTTCTCATCTTTGCTAGAAGATGATAATGTTCTCCTCTAACATTCTGGCGTCCTCTGCTCTTCATTCTGTGTTATGCTGCACACATTCTTTGATGTGAAGAATTGAAAACCACCTATTGGAATGCATGAATACAATCCTCCACCATTAGTCTCTCTCCAAATCCCATCTGATCTTTTTCCTTAAAGTAATAGACACACACTGTAGTGTGATTTTGTTGTAGAGTCCCAGAAATATCTGGTATAAGGCTGGAGGAGTTATATTGGTGATGGGTGACTACTGTATTAATTGCCAACTAATAAGCATCATAGAGGCACTGGTGGTTCAGTGGTAGATTTCTAGACTTCCGTGAGGAAGAACTGGGTTCCATTCCTGGCCAGTGCACCTCATGTGTAGCCACCACCCATCTGTCACTGGAGGCTTTTGTGTTGCTACGATGCTGAACAGGTGGACAGTCTAGACTAAGATGGACTAGGAAGAAGACCTGGTGATCTACTTCCAAAAAATCAGCAGACAAAAACTCTGCGGATCACTACGGAATCTGTTGTGCATGGGGTCGCCATGAGTCGGAGCAGCTAACAATAACAATAAGCATCATAGTTGCACACTCATACCTGGAAATGTGCTGGGGATTGCATAGAAGGGAGGGAGATTCCTCACTGGGGTATTTGCATATCTGTCCTAGGGCACTGTAATGTCAGCAGTTCTGGCTACTTGCTCTGCAAAGTGTGAGTGCCATGGCCGAAGCTTCTAGAAGGTATTTCCTAGAAGGTATTTATCAAATGTCTCAACAACTGTCTGTCTGCCCATAGGTAACCTAGCCTTCATACACTGTCATCTGGCCACATCTCCTTCTCTTAACAGATCAGTGATGTGTTGAAACATTAACTATTGTTTTCTGACTTAAAGAGCTTTAGATGTTTAGTAAAGTACACTTCTGGGGGTTTTAAAAGGCATCTGAGACAACTGAGTCTGAGGGCTTTTGGCTCTACCACCCTGGCCCGTAACCACATTCCACACTTACAGTTTGTCAGGGCATCTCAACGCTCCCCCCAGCAAGGATGGATGAGCCAGACACCCACAGAGCCCACCCTAGTACTGAGTTTTCTCTCCTTTTGTTGCAATACTTGTTAATATAGACTAATTCCAAAGCTAAGCTTGTCTCTGGAAAGAATAGTCCCAGAAACATCAGCCACAAAGACTGTGATGTTGGTGACAAGTGACCAGTACATTAATTGTGAAGCCACACATATAACAGCCACAAACTCATTTCTATGGAGTATTCACTCCACAGTTCTACAAAGACCTGGGTTTGACAATTGACTGGTGGGTCCTCTGGAACAGGGAAACTCTCTGTCCTGAGTGAAGGATGTACTAAGGGACAGGGGCCACAGGTGAGTCCCAAGCTTCCTAGAATTAAGATGGTCAGTGAGGGTAACCTAGGCCTCCTCTCCTGCTATTCCTTAAACTATTTATTGGATCGGGTCTGACAGCGTTGGTTCTAAAAGGATATTAAGTGCTTCTTAAGTTGTGTGACATGATCCAGCCTTCCCACACCCTGACCCCATTTCCTCAGCTCTCAGGTAGGAGGGTTATATATGACTCTCACTAAATTTGTTGTTGCTGGTAGTTGCTGTCAAGCTGGCTTCCACTCCTGGCAACCTTATGCCCAACAGAATGAAATATTGCTCGGTCCTGCACCATCTTCATGATGTTTGAGCCCGTTGTTGGGGCTGTTGGGTCAATCTATCTCATTGAAGGTTTCCTTGTTTTTGCTGACCCTCTAGTTTACCAAATGTGATGTCCTTTTCTAGTGATCGGTCTTTCCTGATGATGTGTCCAACATTAAGTTGAGCCAAAGTCTTGCCATCCTTGCTTTTAAGGAGTATTCTGGTTGTATTTCTTCTAAGACTGATTTGTTCATTGTTTTGGCCGTCCACGTTATATTCTATATTCTTCTCTACTGTCCCTTGTAGCACCAACACCTTGTGATTTTGATATGACCACTAGGCCCATGTACATATATCCAACAACAAAACTGTGCTTTTCCTGAACAACTGGTTTGCATGTAACTGGGATTCCTGTGAACTGTTGTATTGAACGTGTGTCCCTTTTTGCCTTGGAAGTGGGAAGGCTTGAAACCAGGGCTCTCACAGCCTGCCTGCACTGTGGGTACAAACCTCAGTCTTGATTTTGTCTTCTTGCCTTTATTCTCCCTTTGAACCAATTTTTTCATATTATTTTCTTTAAAATGGATTAATTTATATTTTGAATTAGTAATGCATTTGCATGGTTCAAAAAAAAAGTTACGAAGTGACAGAGAATGAAGATTCTCCCTTCCATTCCTGTCCTAAGCACCAAGTTCCTACCCCCAGAGGTAACCACTGTTAGGGATTTCTAGAGATTTCCCCTTCCAGCGATTTTTAAAGGCATATATACGTATATAAATGCCTATCATGCATATTTATGTACATACAAATCTGTGTTACTTCCCCCTTTCCCACAAATAGTATATACTATACACACTATTTTGCAATTTATCTTTGTCATTTAACAGTATATCTTGGATATTTTTTCATATCAGCATGTAAAATACTTCCCCATGATTATTTTACAGATGTAAGTATTCTGTTTTATGGATGTACGACAATGTATTCAGCCACTTATTTTTAATCTAATTGTATCTTTTATAGGTGGTTTAAGTAATGATTAAAAACACGAGCTATGGATTAGGATGGGGTTTGAATCCTGCTTCCTCTTCTCACTAGCTATATTGTTTTCTCTCTGTGTGCCTCAGTTTCATCCACTGTAAAACGGGACAATAATAGTGTCTATCGCATGGGCTACTGTAGGGATTAAATGAGTTAATAATGGCAACGTGTGGAGCAGAGCTGGGCAATGCTAGTGTTTAAAGTTACTATACATCTCTTAAGCTGCCTTAAAATTGTTTTGAATGAAGTATACTGAATACATCAATACATCATTAAATAAAACCATGTGACTACTACTGCATTTTATTCCTCCATTTATATTTTACAACACTCAGGGCTTATTAATTAGGGTAAGAAGCTAAATGGCCTCAAGTTAAGATAATATGGAACATAACACTGTTTGCAGAGACCAGAGCGTTGGACTCTGGCTGGAATCCTCTCTTGTGTACTGCACTGCCATTATGTTTGGTTGGGAAGCCCAATGGCACAAATGCTGCCCTTCGTTTGTTATGCAAGCTTCAGTGTATTAGCAGACTAGTAGGAAAGAACATAATATTTACCTAAAGAAACCAGTTGTGGTCATCTGATCTCTTTTTTAAAAAAAATATTTCCAGAAAATATTTACAATTTTTAATCACTATTTCTTGTAGAATTTAGCCATTTGTCCTAAAAACTTCTGCTAGGTACTGTTTGTTTGTTTTGGTTTGGGTAAAATGATCAATAAATAATCATTTATGTCAGCTCTTCAAAATATATTATTTCTTAATTTACCCAAAATGCTAGTCCTATTAGTTTTGCATAGATTCAATTCCGACAATGTAAAGTAGTTTCCAATAACTATTCAAATAAAATGGTATAAGTTTCATAGTTTTGCCTTGTATATCAACTTCAACAGAAAGGGGTACAGGAAAAAGTCCCCTGGCTGTATAGATACTGGAAAATATTTCTCCACAGCAAATGTCCAATCTAGATCTGAAAATGTGTAGATTGAATAGATTGTTAATACATCTGCGTTTGACTTAATGATTTACTTATTTGTAGGAAAAACAAACAGGGAAGCTGCAGAGATTTTTAAGACAGAATTAAGAAAGTAAGTGAAATAGTGAAATAGTTTTAAAGCATTTCTCCCTGGAGGCAAGAGATGGGCTGTATCAGTGCTTTTCCAGCCTCTGTTCATCAGCCACACACCTGTATAGGTGACAGGATGCCCTGAACCACAACTGAGGGTATTTCTATGTTCTTTATTCCCCTGTTCCTCCCACTCTCATTCAGTTCTTCCAACAATCTGTCTTATCGAAACATTGTGCCATGAGCTCCACACTATCAAGCACACATATGAAGCAGTACAGCCTTCCTCCACATGTTACCTTCCACTCTTTTAATTGAAACCTGGGAGAAGAGAGTGAAAAAAAACACCTCCCAACAGAACAACCTTAACCCTTGCAATGGTGTTGTGATGTGTCAGCTAGGCTGAACTACAGTCCCAGATTTCTCTTTCTAGCAAGTGCCTGATTAGAGTGGGCTACAAGGGATATTTTCACAGAGCTGAAAGATTAAAGGAAGGCAGCAGTCATTTTATTCAACACACATGCCTTCATCAAATGGTAATCTAGGTGCTTCTGTGAAGAGATTTTGTAGATGTGATTAAAGTCCCTAATCAGTTGACTTTAATCAAAAGGGAGGTTATCCTAGATGGATCTTACTTATTCAGTTGGAAGGACTTTAAAAGAGAGCTTAGGACTTCCCTGAGCTTACAGACTCCAAATACACCTGTGTCTGCAATTGCTCTCCCAGACCCCAGCATCATCTACCTGATTTTCACCTGTGGACAACAGGCTTCAGCTCGTGCCCATGGATTTCTGGCATGCTTGTGATCTTCCTTTCCTGACTGTCTTCCTTGCTTAGCTAGCCCCAACAATTGCAATAAATTTCATGTATATGAAATAAATTTCTTGTAATAAATCCATGTATATATGTATAAACATATTACTGGTTCTGCTTCTCTAGTTAAACATTTAATGATATTGAATTTGGTGTCAGGAGTGGGATGCAGCCATAACAGATATTTGAAATGTGAGAGTGGCTTTGGAACCAGGAAGTGGGCAGAAGCCAAAAGAATGTTGAAAAGTGTAATAAGGAAAACCTAAATTACCTTGAACAGACTGCTGGTAGATATATAGACATTAAAGGTGTCACCCACTAGGGCTGAGAAGGGAGTGAGATACATGTTATAGAAAACTGCAGGAAGGAAGATTCTTGTTATGTAGTGGCAAAAAGCTTAGTGAAATTGTCTGTGAAAAGCAGAACTTACAAGCAATGAAGTTAGTTATATAGCTAAGGATATTTCCAAGCGAAGTGATGGACGTATCACTTGGTTTCTTCTTATTGTTTACAATAAAATGTGAGAAGAGAAAGATAAATCGAGAGAAGAACTGTTAAGCAAAAAATGCCCCAGGACTTAATGCTTTGGAAAATTCTCAGCCTCTCCAGATGATGCTAAAGATGCTAAGAGTAAAAGCTCCTCCAGGTGACTTGAATAAGTAAGCCACCATGAGTCTACAGCTTCCAGGAAATTAATTCTGCCAACAGTCATGTGCGCTTGGAAGAGGACCTGAGCCTCAGATGAGATCACAGCCCAACTGACACCTTAACTGCAGCCTTGTGAGATCCTGAGCAGAGGACCCAGCTATGCTCTGTCTGGACTTCCTGACCTACAGAAACTATGAGATAATACACGTATTTGTTTTCGGCTGTTAAGTTTGTCGTAATTTGTTACACAGCAACAGAAAACCGATACACATACCTTAGGACTTTACAGTCTATACATTGATCATGCCATTGTTGAAGAATAAGCAAACCCAATCTTAGGACATATGATCATAATTTATTATGTTCATAATAAGGAAGTAGTATTTTAAAATCCTTTTGGGATTATTATCTCAGAAGAGTAAAATGGAATAGTTTATGATTTCTGAATGAATCAGCAGAAAATCATAAACCATCCAAGATATAGCCTGGATATAAACCTGTAGGGATGATTTTGCCACCAAGGAGAGTATAAATTTTACTAATGATCAAACACTTTACAAGCACACAAATACTTCAACCACTGTTTCAGTTGGACGATCTTGGATTCTAAGTCAGAAAGAGGTGTGTGGGCAGGTGCTAGAGGTGGCACTCACCTGTGCTTCACCCAGGTGTCAGACTCATTGGCTCGCTCTGTGTAGTTCTCAGGTAGGAAGCCCCGGCAGCCCGTCCACCGTGAGATCCCGATCACCCAGCCTTCACTGGCTTCCTTCTGCTGAGTTGGGTCCACAAAGATGTAGTCACCAGGGCTTAGATTCAGCTCATCCGTGTTCTGGGGTTTATACTGGAATGTGGCCTTCAAGGTCTAGAAAAGAGGAAGAGTCTTTTCATGTCCCAGGCAAGGATTTGTGCTGGGAAATGACAGCAATTGTCATTGTTGTTGACTGACACCGAGTCGTCCTTTGACTCATGGCAGCCCCAATGCACAACGAAATGAAATGCTGCCCAGTCCAGTGCCAGTCCCATGACCAGTTGTAGATCAGACTGTGTACTCCATAGGGTTTTCACTGGCTGATTTTTTAGAAGTAGGTCACCAGGCCTTTCTTCCTACTCTGTCTTTGTCTGGAAACTCCACTGAAACACTTTCAGCATTGTTATGGACTTAACTGTGTCCCTCAAAAATATCTGTTGGAAATCCTAACCTCTATGCCTGTGGTTATAATCCCATTTGGGAATGAGTTGTCTTTGTTATGTTAATGAGAAAGGATTAGCGTAGGATGTGCTTTGAGTCAATCTCTTCTGAGACATAAAAGAGATTAAACAAGCTATTGAGGAAGCAGAGATAGGGGAAGAGAGATGCCAAGTCACATGAAGATTGCCCAGGAGCAGAAGCTCAAAAGAGACAAGGACCTTCCTCCAGAGCTGGCAGAAAGAGAAAGTCGTCCCTCACAGCCGGCACCCTGAATTCGGACTTCTAGCCTACTAAACTGTGAGAAAATAAACATCTGTTTGTTAAAGCCACCCACACGTGGTATTTCTGTTATAGCAGCACTAGCTAACTAAGACAAGCATCATAGCAACACACAAACCTCCACTGATAGACAGGTGGTGAGTGTGCATGAGATGCCTTGGCTGGGTATTGAACCCAGGTCTCCCATATGCAAGGTGAGAATTCTACCACTGAACCACCAATGCTCCCATGACAGCAATATGAGCCTTACTTACATTTAGCTTCTTGCTTTCAGGATCCCCTGATATGTTCTATGCCTCCAAAAAAAGGTCTAAGTCTTTGTCTAATAACATATGACATGGAATATAACAAAATATAGAATTCTTTGGATAGATTAAATAATAAATTTTGGTAGATATAAAAACCACAAAGTGAATTCAAGCTGCCAACCTTTAGGTTAGTAAAACCCCCCAAAAACACAAAAAAAACAAACCTGTTGCCGTCGAGTTGATTCCGACTCATTGTGACCTTAGAGGACAGAGTAGAACTGCCCCTTAGGGTTTCCAAGGAGCGGCTGGTAGATTCGAACTGCTGGCCTTTTGGTTAGCAGCCAAGCTCTTAGCTGCTGCACCACCAGGGCTCCTTAGGTTATTAGTTGAGTGCAAACTGTTTGTACCACCCAGGGACATTTACATGAAAGAATACGTATAAAAGAATACCTGTTCCAAATTGCACAAGAAAGCAAACAATTTTAGAGAAGGAATAGTCGTTCTGTCTGCTACAAAAACACGCCAGCAGACAGCCCCCAGAGATAACTACTCTGTCAGGTGAGGGTCATTCATGTGGTTTCCTTGGAGAGGATCCAACCCAATTGCACTGACCCAGGTGTTCTCTGGCTGAGGCCCCCGGGCGAGGTCACTCACCTGGTAGTGTACGAAGCGCATGTCTCGGGAGTACAGGGTGGCCGTCCACTGGCAGCCGGGGCTCAGGGGGATGGCTCTGGCCAGCTGCTCCAGCGTCCTCTGGTGGTGTGGGTAGAACTTGTGGGCCAGAGTCAGGTGGAGCTGCTTGGTGCAGGGTTTCACGGTGCAGTCTGTTAGATCAGAAGAACACATGGAGGCCAGAGCACCCTCACCTAAATGGTCACGGCTGCCCATCTGGGATCAGTAGCAGAAACAACGTTATACTCGGTGCCTGGGCCTCTACCCACTCCCTCCACTGCACTGCACTCCCTGGTCTCCGGCAAGGATGTGGCCCTGGACTTGGTGGCCTTTCTCACAGAGTTCACCCGATAAAAAGAGATGGTTAAAGACCTGCAGATTCTACAAGAAAGTAGGAAAGAGCAGGGAGAAGAGAAGTGGGTTTAAGGTCTTTAAAATCAGTTGCCGTCGAATCGATTTGACACACAGTGACCCCACGTGTGTCAGGGTAGAACTTTGCTCTACAGAGTTTTCAGTAGCTGATTTTCCGGAAGTAGATCGCCAGGCCTTTCTTCCCAGGCACTTCTGGGTAGATTCACGCCTCTAACCTCTAATGGTTATCAGCTGAGTGTATTAACCCCAGGGACTACTTTTAGGATCAAACCTCCCCTTATGTTTGGGCATACATTGTCTGACTTCCCTAACCTTTTGGCAAAGCCACTCTGGTACAGGAAGAGTCAAACAACTTGATTCTACTCCTGGTTGTGTAACTAAGTGCTGAGCCACCATGGTCAAGATACAGCAAAACTAGCCCTCAGTTCTTCAACAACAAAATGACCTCTGGTGGTCCTTCCCCTTGTTAATCTTTTTTTTTTTTTTAATTGTACTTTAGATGAAGGTTTACAGAACAAATAGTTTCTCATTAGCAGTACACATGTTGTTTTATGACAATGGTTAACAACCCCACGACATGTCAACACTCTCCCTTCTCAACCTTGGGTGCCCTATTACCAGCTTTCCTGTCCCCTCCTGCCTTCTTGTCCTTGTCCTTGGGCTGTGGTGCCCCATTAGTCTCGTTTTGTTTTATGGGGCTGTCTAATCTTTGGCTAAAGGGTGAACCTCGGGAGTGACTTCAGTACTGAGCTAAAAGGGTGTCCGAGGGCCATACTTTCAGGGTTTCTCCAGTCTCTGTCAGGCCAATAAGTCTGGTCTTTTTTTGTGTTAGAATTTTGTTCTACATTTTTCTCCAGGTCTGTCCGGGACCCTCTGTTGTTATCCCGGTCAGAGCAGTCAGTGGTGGTAGCCTCTTGTTAATCTTAATATTTAAAAGCTTATTAACCGGTCCAGGAGAACTATAAAACCATTTGCCATTGAGTCGACCCTGACTCATGGCAACCCCATGTGTGTCAGAGTAGAGCTGTGCTCCATGGGGTTTTCAATGGCTGATTTTTCAGAGGTAGATCACCAGGCCTTTCTTCCAAGGCACTTCCAGGTGGACATGAACTTCCAACCTTTTGGTTAGCAGCTGAGTGCTTTAACCGTTTGGGTCACCCAGGGTCTCCCACCTTATAAAAGGAGATGGTTAAAGACCTACAGGTTTATGAGGAAGTGGGGAAGAGGAGGGTGTAGAGATGTGGGTTTAGTGTCTTAAAAAATCCCGTTGCCGTCAAGTCGATTCTGACTCCTAGCACCCCTACAGGACAGAGTAGAACTGCCCCATAGGGTTTCCAAGGAGCGTCTGGTGGATTCTAACTGCCGACCTTTTGGTTAGCAGCCATAGCACTTAATCACTGTTAGTGTCTTTGGGGTCCACCAATTTGCAAGTTATTTGCTCAAACAAATGACTTAAATGTGCAAAGCCTGCACCCCCCAGCCTGCTACACAGCTTCCCCCTTCATTCTCTAGAGTGTGGAAATTACTCAGCAGCCTGGAGTCATAGGCTCGCGCTCCAGTTTAATGGTGTTTTGTTCAATTTTAGCGTCTCAGGAAGAAAACTCTAGAAGCAACTGAACGCTGTAGAAAGTAAAGCATCTCTAACATGTGGCTCACTCTGGTCAGTGGGGAAGTCCTTCAAGTGGTTAGCCCGTACTCCTGGGTGGCCTCTGTCACCACCTCCCCAGCTTCCTGCTGGCCCTATGCAGTGCCTCTGGAAACAGTGAGCAGGGCCGAGGGCGTCACCTGAGTGGCGGGGTCTGATTTCAGCCGGGCACAAAGTATTCTATGTTCTGGGAGGTGGTGTTTTTATGGAAACAGCGCAGACTTTGGTATCAGGTAGACCTGGCTTTAGACCTGGTTCTGCCCAGTTTGGCTAGGTCACCTGGATGAACATCTTGACCCAACTCAACCTCAGTTTCCCCAGCAGTGACATGCAGCTACTGACCACTGCCTGCTGGGACTGCCAAGACAGATTAATCCATTACTTTGTCATCTTGAGTATTCTCTCAATCAATACTAGCTCCCTGTCACCTCACTCTTGGGTAAGTTACTTACAAAACAGACACAAAGGATCTCTTCTGTTCTTAGGAAACGCCAAGGATGGTGCAAGCATACCTGGGGGGCCCAGTCTTGAGGCGCCCAGTCTTGGAGGCCCCACGGGGCTCTTCAGTCCTCCACACACACCTTTAGTAGCAACCTAGAGAAAGTCCAGGCCTCTAAGCAAGCGCTGAAGTGCTGGGGTGGGGTGGGGTGGAGTGTAAGCTGAAGTACAGAGTGTGTAGGTGGTGGGAAATTCCTTTCCTTACAAATGGGGGCAGGGACACGCTCGCCGTGTGAGTCAGCATGGCCTGGGAAAGACCCGTAGGGGTTGTCGTTGGAACTGTGACTGAGTCATGCTGACTTTTGAATGGGCTTTGTCTTCTTCTCTACAAGGTTCCATTCCCCTGTGTGTTTCAATGGGGAGGGCCAGCATGGTCAGAGGGCCTTACACACTCGTCCTAAGAGGGACACTCCCAGAGCTGAGTCTCGCCACTGTCACTGAGGGCAGGACCATCGTAGCCCCTCAGGGTCAGGCCAGGGGCACAGGTGGGAGGCGGGAGCAGGGCAGAACCCACTCAAGGTTGGGGAACAGACGTGAGGTCAAATCCAGCTCTTTCAGGAAGCGGGGCCAGTCATCATGAAACCCAGGCAGTGTGGACAAGACAAAACCAGGTTCAGATCTAGTTCCACCACTGACTGGTTAGGTGACCTTTGTCCTTCACAACCTCATTCTCCCCATCTGTAAAATGGGGCCCATAATACCCACCGAGGGGAGGAGGGGCGTGAAGAGTAAGTGATATGCTGTGGCTGCTCTGCCCTTTCAGAGGCGAGGGCATTAAACAGTGATCACTTAAACTCATATTTACACAGGGGAGACTCAGCCACATGCCACACAGAGATGTGGTAATTCTAGAGTTATCCAACGTTATGGATTGAATTGTGTTCCCCAAAAATATGTAGTAAAATCATGGTCCCTGTACCGGTGGATGTGATCCTGTTTGAGAGTAAGATTTTCTGTGTTATGTTAATGAGGTCATACCTGAGTACAGGGGGTCCTAAATCTAATCCTTTCTGAGTTAGAAAAAGAGCAGACTAGACACAGGGAGAAGATACCAGGTGAAGACAGACACACACGACAGATGCATCTACCAGCCCAGGAATGCCAAGAACTGCTGGCTGCTCCTAGAAGCTGAAATACACAAAGAAGCACCTTCTCCTACAGCCAAGCCCTAAATTTGGACTTCTGGCCTCCTGAACTGTGAGAAAATAGATTTCTGTTCTTTAAAGCCACCCACTTGTGTTATTTTTGTTATAGCAGCTCTAGGAGGCTAAGATATCCAGAAAATATAATCCACACAGACACCCAGACCCACTGAGCCAGCCTCCAAGTGGAAATCCAAGTGCACTGTCTGAGGACTGGGACAGACTAAACACTGGCAGGGCAGGGAGAGGACTTCTGACCAGGGTGGCCACGGCTCCTTCAAGTCGGACTCAGCAAATCATAACATTATTGAGCACTGTCTGTATGCAGGGACCATAGTGGGCTGGCCCCCCAAAAAGGCTGCACGGTTTATTGAAGAGCGAGATCTCACACCATTTGTAGATAAAGAAAAAAAACTGAGGGAGGAGAGAGGACTTGATCAAGGGCAACAATGGGCGCAAGCATCGCGACTGTGAGGATGGCCCTGGACCGGGCAGTGTTTTGTTCTGTTGTACATAGGGTCGCTTTGAGTCAGAATCGACTCAGTGGCACCTAACAACAATAAGAGCAACTAATAGAGACCAAGATAAAGTCAAACCTGGATCTTCCGATGTCAAGTCCAGAATTATTTCCACTAAACTCACATGTAGCCTTGGCCTCCGGACTAGGGCTGGTGCCTGGAGAAAAGGAATTTTGTGGATTCTCACAGTGAGTATAGATAGCTGTCATGGATTGAATTGTGTCCCCCAAAAATATGTGTATCAATTTGGCTGGGTCATGATTCCCAGTATTGTAGGATTGTGTACCATTTTGTAATCTAATGTGATTTCCTTATGTGTTGTAAACTCTACCACTATGATGTAATAAGATGGATTAGTGGCAGCTATACTGATGAGGTCTACAAGATTGGATAGTGTCTTAAGCCAATCTCTTTTAAGATATAAAAGAGAGAAGCGAGCAGAGAGACATGGGGACCTCATACCACCAGGAAAGCAGTGCCGGGAGCAGAGCATGTCCTTTGGATCTGAGGTTCCTGCGCAAAGAAGCTCCCAGACCAAGGGAAGATTGATAACATAGACCTTCCTCCAGAGCCAACAAAGTGTTCCCCTGGAGCTGACACTCTGAATTTGGATTTGTAACCTAGTAGACTGTGAGAGAATAAACTTCTCTTTGTTAAAGCCATCCACGTGTGGTACTTCTGTTAGAGCAGCACTCGATGACTAAGACAACAGCCTTTCCCCCAAGAAATTAAGGTGAGAAGACTAAGCTCGTACCCTCCAATATTAAAATAAACCTACTTAAAAAACCGGTTGTCCTTAAGTCAATTTCAACTCATGGTGACCCCTTGTGTGTCAGAGTAGAACTGTGCTCCAGAGGGGTTTCAATGACTTAGTTTTTGGAAGTAGATTGCCAGGCCTTTCTTCAGAGGGACCTCAGGGTGAACTCGAACCGCCAATCTTTCAGTTAGCAGTCAAGCATGTTAACTGTTTGCACCAGCCGGGGACTCCAAATCAACTTAAGAGTCATGTTTCACACATAGTGCTGACCTCGTGGGGAGAGATGTCCATTGGGTATGGGGTTGGGGGAGGTGCTGACCCCTCTGCATGCACACCTGCATGTAACCCTCCCCATTTCCATGTATCCACACAAACACTCATGCTTGATGCGTGGAACACCCCTCTGTGACAGTTTCCCAGGCAGCTGGAATATAGCTAAGCGTTTTTGAAAAACCACATCAATAGAAGAAGGCCATTCTCACTTAAAGAAAAGACCCTGTTGGTTCTCAGAAACTTTTTATTCGCTTACATTTTGGAAGACATGGCTCGTTTGAAGTGGCTCATTGAGGAGGATGTAGTTACATTATTCAGCCTCAGGTTAAGGCATGTCCAAGTAACTGGCTGAAGAGTGAGGAAGTCACCAGTTGTCCAGCCCTAGCAGCCTTAAAGAGTAGCCTGGACCCTTTGCTTCCGGAATCCACTCACTGCATTGAAGTTGGGTGAGACTAGCCCCAAAGGAATCACTCACCCGTTAGCTGATCCATGAGGGTGCACTTGGCGGGGACTGCCTACCTGCTAAGACAGACGCTTCGGTGGCAAATGACATGGCGAACTCCCGGATGATGTCTGCGGAGCTGTCATGGATGAAGAAGCCGAGGTAGCTGACGGAGGAGTGGAGAACCAGAGGAATCACGGAGGGGAAGGAGCCCAGGATCCGGTCCCCAGCTCTCTTTAGAGCCTCGTATAGACATTCCACTTTATGGTCTTCACACTAAGAGACAGAGAAGGTGCTTTCTCATCTCTGGGTAGGAAATCATGTATTTATTTAATAAATACAAATTATAGAGCAACCCAAGTGAGACTCTTTCCTGTTCAAAATGCTAGAATTTTTCTATAACTATCTCTGTTGTTAGTTGATGTCGAGTTGGCGCTGACTCCTGGTGACCCCATGTACAACAAAATGAAATGTTGCCCAGGTTTGCACCATGTTCACGATTGTTAATGTGCTCCAGTCCATGGTTGTGGCCACTGTCTATTTTGAGTGCCTTCCAACCTAGGGGGCTCATCTTCCAACACTCTATCCAATAATATTCTCTTATGATCCAAAGGGTTTTCATTGGCTAATTTTCAGAAGTAGATAGCCAGGCCTTTCTTCCTAGTCTGTCTTAGTCTGGAAGCTCCGATGAAACTTATCCACCATAGGTGACCCTGCTGGTATTTGAAGTACCGGTGACGTAGCTTCTGGCATCCCAGCAACCTAGAAGCCACCACAGTAGTACACACTGACAGATGGGTGGTAGATGACTACATCTAGTACTTGGGTATTTGGGGTTGTGGATTTGTTCTATTCCTGGTACTCAGTTACTTAGACAATTCAGATAAAATTGTTTCCTGAGTAGAATATCCTTTAAGTGTTCACATTGGAAACCCCCTTGCCGCTTTAACTACATCCTCTTCCTCCAAATTATGCTAATTCAACCCTGCCTCACATCTTGAGTTAATTTCCCTTCTCTATTCCATTGGCCTATAGCTCTGCTTCGAATTTCATTATTCGCCTTCTGGAAGTTTCCAGTAGACTCTGTGACTGCCACGGAGGTGCCTGCTCAGAGCCTACAGTGAGGACTGTAGTCAGCAGACACCCCCAGCCTGACTGCGGGGCTCAGAGACCAAGCAGGCGGCGCAGCAAAGGCAGGCTGTTGTTCCCCGATGATGTGGCACCCTTCTAATGCAGCCGGAATGTTCTGCAGGCTGGGACGCCCCCGCCTGTCCTCTTTCCTCCCCGTCTCCTTTCACGGGTATCAGACCCACGTTGCCGTCTGAGCTCTCCCTGCCCCTTCCTTCCTTTTCCTCTTTTATCCTTCATGGGTGTGTCCCCAGATACATCTCCACACCTTTCCCTCTGCCATGGTATCTGTTCTCAGACAACCGTGAACCAGCCCAGACTCTGACTGTCCCCCTGCTCTCTCACTGCACCTCGCACCCTCTGATTCATCATGCTTCCTGACGGGGTCCTCGTGTGCCACCTTTGCCCCAAGCAGCAGGAGCTTGCTCTGAGTCTAAGAATTCAGTCTCATCTTCTCAGCCAGACCTCCCAGGCCCAGGGACTGGCCCAGCATGCCTCGCCCACCTGATCCCCACTCCCCTCTCCCACTCCTGTCTTCAGCTGGAGGGGCGACCACCTCCCATGCCCAGGCCACTCCTGGGCTTTGAAAGCCTTCCTCAACTCTGGTGAAAACCCAGACACACCTCCCGCAGCAGGCAACGGGCCCAGCCTTTCTCTTCCCAGTCATGTGGCTCTCCTCTGAATTGCCCGCAGCGCCTCTCCGTCTCTGAAGTACAAAGCCACAGGATGGCGTTTACTGTACAGTCTCATCTCCCCTCTAGCCCAGGGGCTCCCTATGTTCTTCCTGGCCTGTCTCATCTTTGTAGTCCCGGGGTGCCTAGGAAAACGCATGTGCACGGCTGGTGCTCAACACACAGCGCAGCCTGAGTGACTCTCTGCTCACGAATCCATCCACACTGTACTTTTGGTCTCTGATGTGTCATTTGCCAGCACAGAGTCATATTATGAGCGTAGGTGTAATCGCCAGCACTACCTGGTGGCTGACATTTTCATTGTACAGTATCAAAGATGTAAAGTGAATCTCTATTACACTCTTTTCCCAGAAAGAGGCCCTCAGCTAACTAAGACGGGGCTGGTGGGGGAGGCAGTTACCACAAAAGAAGGGAGTTGGGGGACCGTATTTGTGTGTGTGTGTGTCTGTATTAGCATATGTCTGTGCGTGTCTCTCTGTGTATCTGGGTGTGTGTCTCCATGTGTCTGTGCATGTGGTATGTGTGTACATGTCTCTGCGTGTACGTGTGTGTGTACACGTGTGCACGTGTGTCCATGTGCCATGTGTCTCTGTATGTGCATGCGTGTCCTTGTGTGTAGGTGTGTCTCTGTATGTATATGTCTCTGTGTGTCTCTGTACGTGTATGTCTCTGTGTGTATGTGTGTGTGTGCATATGTGTCCTTCTGTGTATGTGTGTGTATCTCTGTGTGCATGTGTGTCTCTGTGCATGCATGCGTGTCCTAGTGTGTATGTGTCTGTGCATATGTGTCCTTCTGTGTATGTGTGTGTATCTCTGTGTGCATGTGTGTCTCTGTGCATGCATGCGTGTCCTAGTGTGTATGTGTCTGTGCATATGTGTCCTTCTGTGTATGTGTGTGTATCTCTGTGTGCATGTGTGTCTCTGTGTGTGCATACATGTCCTTGTGTGTATGTGTGTGCATCTCTGTGTGCATGTGTGTCTCTGTGTGTGCATACATGTCCCTGTGTGTATGGGTGTGTCTGTCTGTGTGTGTCTGTCTGTGTGTGCATGTGTCCTTGTGTGTATGTGTGTGTGCATGTGGGTATGTGTGTGCATGTGTGTCCGTGTCCATGTGTCTCTCTGTGTGTATGTGTGTGTCTCTGTGTGTGCATGTGTGTCCCTCTGTGTCTGTGTGTGCAT
>NW_004444064.1:7089673-7181139 GCF_000243295.1 Trichechus manatus latirostris
GTGCATGTGTGTCCCTCTGTGTCTGTGTGTGCATGTGTGTCCGTGTCCATGTGTCTCTCTGTGTGTATGTGTGTGTCTCTGTGTGTGCATGTGTCCCTCTGTGTCTGTGTGTGCATGTGTGTCTCTGTGCGCATACATGTCCCCGTGTGTACGTGTGTCTCTGTATATGTGTGTGTCTCCGCGTGTGCAGGTGTGTCCATGTGTCTGTGTGTCTGTGTGTGTCTGTGTGCACATGTACCACCACGGGTCCAGGAAAGGAGCTGGGAGGCTGATGTCTGCTCTCTTGCCCCCATGACTGAGAGCGTCTCATGACTAAGCTTACGTTTCACCTCCTGCCTTTGGCCGTCTTTCTATACCCCGACAAGCTCCTGAGGATAAGTCGGAAAGGAGCCTAACTGTCACAATGCCTTGGAATGTGAAGGCAGGGTGACAACTCATCTGAGTTGGCCAGGGACTTGCCTGGTTTAAGCACTGAAAGGCCTGTGTCATGAAAACCCCCAGGCACAGTCAAGCCGGACAGGGTCACTCTGCATCATGGGCTGTAGGAGAGCACCTTTCTCCAGAGGTGTCCTACGGAACCTTCTCCTGCAGTGGTTTGCCCGCTCTTTTCCATCCAGTGCTGTGAAACCTTGGTGTCCAGGGGGAATAGAGGTGCCTAGGGCCCTGGAGGAACCCCTTGAAATGGGTGGAACAAGGTGGCATTTGCCGGCAGCAGAGGCGGGGCCAGGCCAGGATGTAATGGAAGCTGGGTGTGCCCTTCTCTAGACTCCTCTGGTGGGGGCCACAGAGGAAGTGGCTCTCTGTACCTCTCTCCTTCCTCCTTACACTCCCTTCTTGTCTTCTGGGAAGACTCCAGGCCCTTCTCACCGTCCTAGGACCCCGATAAAGCTACACCCTTGGTCCTTTTCTACATCAGAGGGCTGATCCTTCAGGCAGGGAAAGTGTTGCATTTGTGTCTGGCCAGTAGCCATTCTTCTTCTGTTCATTCATTGCGCATTTATGAAGCAATTACAGTTTTAGGCACTGTGCTAGTCTCTGGGAGTACAAAGATGAGTAAAGCATCCCCTTCCCTGGAGGGACTCAGTATAGTGAGGGATGCAGAGGTACCGCAGACACATTGTAATAAAACATGGAAACAAAAAGATGCACAAAGGGCAGAAACTCCTTCCTCCTGGGGGACTGGGGAAGACTTACAAGGGGAGGGAATAAATGAGTTGGGTCCTGAAGGATGAATAGGAGTTGGCCAGATGAAGGAAAGGAGGAAAGGAAAGGACACTGCATGCCATGGGGCCACCTAATGCTGCAGTTCTGGGCTGTCCCATGAAAATAAACCATGTGGCTGCCCCTCCACTTTGTCCTATTGTTACCTATTGTTATCACAGAAAAACGACTTCAGCTGCTGTGTTAATGAGCATTCAAGGCTGACCCACCGTGAAGAAGTCACAGAGAGTCACGTGAGGGAAGATCTCATGAGCTTTGTTCTTGGCGCACTGACGCCTGCTCTCTCTCCAGAACTCCTGTAGTTTTTCCAGCAGGGGCCCAGTGGGACAGAGGAAGAGGCCGTACTCCTGAGGGATGGGGTCGTCTAGAGAAGGGTCATTGCAGTGACAATGTAGCCTGCAACAACAACAAAAAACAGATCACTGTCACCTGCTGTCGTGACAATAAGGTGCCCTTCCCCGCTGAGGACAAACAGCAGCAATGACAGCTATTGAGAATTATGGAACATGCTGAGTGCTGGATATGCGTTACACGGATTATTCCTCCATCTTCCAGGAAGGCGATGCTATTACCTTGGTGAGATGCATCGAGCAGGGAGGCTTTGCTTAGGTCACAGAGCTGGCCATGTCCACCCAGGTCTCAGGCCCCAGCCAGTCTGATTCCAAAACCAAGGGACAAAGAACATGAAAGAAAGTTGACAGTAAACCCAAAACCTGGTCTCCGTGCTCCAAGCATCACCTTGGGAAAGGGCAGTGGGAAATTTTTTTTTTCAAAGTTTTTTTTAATTGTACTTTAGATGAAAGTTTACAGAACAAGTAGTTTCTCATTGAACAGTATGCATTGTTTTATGACATTGGTTAACAACCCCACCATATATCAACACTCTCCCTTCTCGACCTTGGGTTGCCCATTACCAGCTTTCCTGTCCCCTCCTGCCTTCTAGTCCTTGCTCCTGGGCTGTTGTGCCCCATTAGTCTCATTTTGTTTTATGGGCCTGTCTAATCTTTGGCTGAAGGGAGTACCTCGGGAGTGACATCATTACTGAGCTAAAAGGGTGTCTGGGGGCCATACTCTCGGGGTTTCTCCAGTCTATGTCAGGCCAGTTAAGTCTGGTCTTTTTTGTGTGTGAGTTAGAATTTTGTTCTACATTTTTCCCCAGCTCTGTCCAGGACCCTCTGTTGTGATCCCTATCAGAGCAGTCAGTGGTGGGAGACAGACACTATCTAGTTGTACTGGACTCAGTCTGGTGGAGGCCGTGGTAGTTGTGGTCCATTAGTCCTTTGGACTAATCTTTCCCTTGTATCTTGTTTTCTTCATTCTCTCTTGCTCCCGAAGAGATGAGACCAGTGGAGTATCTTAGATGGCTGCTCACAGGCTTTTAAGATCCCAGATGCTATTCATCAAGGTAGAATGTAGAACATTTTCTTTATAAACTATGCTATGGAATTGGGAAATTTTGCAGAAAAACCCCCATTTTCATTTTATCTCATACTTCAAGTTAAATGTGAAAACCAAAACCACCAGAAATGAGACAAAGCTTGGGTGCCTATTGTATTTTCTTTGGTGTCAGAAAGTTATTCTAAATACAAGGGAATCTGATATGTGACCCAAAATATGAGTTCTTTCCAATTAATAATAAAAACGAACGTGAACACATGCATGAGACACCATTTTTATCATCTGTCAAATTAACAAAGTTTTTTTTTTTAAAAGAATAAAAGTTATGCTCAATTGTATCAAAAGATGAAGCAGAATTCAAGGTGGCAGTTATATGTTTGGTGGGGCAGACAGGGGATGAGATGCGGGGCCATTTGGTTCATGTAAGCGTCCATTCCCGAGTTGGTGTAACCTTTACATAAAATGATTGTCTAATATCTATCAAGAGTCGTAAAATATCCGTACCATTTGAACTAATATTTCCACTTCCAGAAACTTATCCCAAGGAAAGAGCAAGACATATAGACAAAATACTTATTATGGAGTGTCATGGATTGAACTGTGTCCCCCCAGAAATGTGTGTATCAGTTTGGCTAGGTCATGATTCTCAGTACCATATGATTGTCTACTGTTTTGTCATCTGATGTGATTTCCCTATGGGTTGTAAATCCTATCACTGTGATGTAATGAGATGGATTAGTGGCAGTTACATTGATGAGATCTACAAGATTAGATAATGTCTTAAGCCCATCTCTTTTGAGATATAAAAGAGAGAAGCAAGCAGAGAGACATAGGGACCTCATACCACCAAGAAAGCAGTGCCGGGAGCAGAGTGTGTCCTTTGGACCTGAGGTTCCTGCACTGAGATGCTCCCAGACCAAGGGAAGATTGATGACAAGGACCTTCCTCCAGAGCTGACAGAGAAAGACTTCCCCTGGAGCTGACGCCCTGAATTTGGACTTGCAACCTACTAGACTGTGAGAGAATAAATTTCTCTTTGTTGAAGCTATCCACTTTTGGCATTTCTGTTATAGCAGCACTAAATGACTAAGACATAGAGTTATTTATAGTAAAAAGAAGGAAAAACTAGATAAATGATAGCAAATCTATGTATCACGTATTCATTAGAAATCAAAGTCTTGAAGGATTTCTAATGATTCAGGGAGGTGCTTGTAGTACAATATTAAGTTTGAAAAGCAGAATACAACCGTCTGGGAAAACAATTTGGCATTGATTTACACAGTTGTAAACCCTAAACACTATTCACTGTTTTCCCCTTCTACTCATGAAGCCCAGAGAGACTCTTCCGCGTGAGTATCCAGAACAATGGCACAAATGTTCATGACAACCAACAATAATAAAACAATGAGTGTATGGTCACATACGTAGGTGTATAGGCATACATGTGTACAGGTAGGTAGAGGTAAGTATATATGTGTGCACAGATAGAAGGGTCTATGTATACGTGTACATGCAGATAGGTGTGTACACATGTATATATTCATAGAGGACACAGTTACAGACACTTCTCAGACATAACCAAATGGCTTGCAAGAATGGTTTTCTGGGTTTGAATGCTTAGGTCCTTCATCTCATGGGACAACTCAGTCAACTGTCATCACAAAGTTCACTTTCCTAGTGAGGTGAGTAGCGTCTGGAGTCTTAAAAGCTTGTGAGTGGCCATCTAAGATACAACTATTGGTCTCTACTTGTCAGGAGCAAAAGAGAAAGAAGGAAACCAAAGTCTCAGAGAAGAAACTAGTCTACAGGGCTAATAGCTGACACAAGACACAGCATCATCTACCCTGAGACCAGAGGAACTAGATAGTGCCTGGCTACCACTACCGACTGTTCTGTTCAGGGCCATGATAGATGGATCCAGAGAGAATGAGAGAAAAACATGGAATAGAACTCAAATTCTTAAAAAGTCCAGACTTTCTGGACCAGTTGAGACTGGAGCATCCCCGAGACTATCACCCGGAGATACTCTTTAAACCTTGAACCAAAACTCTCCCCTGAGGTCACCTTTTAGTGAAATACCAGATTGGCACACAAAATAAAGGATATTACCTGTGAGATTAAAAAACTGTATGAGACCAAAAGGTCAACAATTACTCTAAAGCAAAGATGAGAAGATAATGGGGCAGGGAAACTAGAGTACTGGAAATGGAACAACCAGTATGCAATTAATGAGGTGACACATTGTGAAAAACGTAACTAATGTCACTGAACAATTTGTGTAGAAATTGTCAAATGGGAACTTAATGTGCTATGTAAACTTTCATCAAAAACACAACAAAATATTATATATATATATATAAAAAAATATTCATTACAGTGTTGTTTATAATAGAAACAAAACAAAGCAGGAAATAATCCAATGATGCCATCAGGAAAATGGATAAATAAATGGGGCACAGTCATGTGATAGAATAATATAGAGCAGTGAAGTGAACCGCAACTCCATGCAGCAACGTGAATTGAAGTAACATAATGTGAATCTGAAAAAGGAAGTTGCAGAGTACTACTTACCCAAATCTTTCTGTACAGCTCAAAAAGAAACAGCTCTAAATAATATATTGTTTACAGATATATACATATGTGCTAAAGCTATTTTTAAAAATATTTTATTGTGTTTTTGATGAGAGTTTGCACAGCAAATTAGGTTCCAATTTAACTATGTCTACACAAATTATTCAGTGACATGATTATGTTTTCCACAATGTGTCAACATTCTTATTAATTCTGTTCTGGTTGTCACATGAGTTATTTTTTTCCTTCTAAATATTGTTTATTTTGTTGTTATTGTTGAGCATATACACAGCAAAACATACACCAATTCAACAGTTTCTACATGTACAATTTAGTGACATTGATTATATTCTTTGAGTTGTGCAGCCATTCTACCCCTTCTTTTCTGAGTTTGTCCTCCCTTGTTAACATAAACTCATTGCCCCCTAAGGTTCCCATCCAATCTTTTGAGTTTCTGTTGTCAGTTTGATCCCATGTAGACAGTTCTTAAAAGAGCACGATGCTCAATGCAGACCTTTTTTTACTAGTTAAGCTAACCTTTGTTTTTAAGATGACTTCAGGGGATATTTTTGGTTTAAGGTTTAAAGATTATCTCAGGGCAATAGTTTCAGGGGTTCATTCACCCTCCATGGCTCCAGAAAGTCTAGAGTCCATGAAAATCTGAAATTCTTTTCTGCATTTTCCCCCTTTTGATCAGGATTCATCTATGGAATCTTTGATCAAAATGTTTAGTAGTGGTAGCCAGGCACCATCTAGTTCTTCTGGTCTCACGGCAAAGGAGGTAGTTGTTCATGGAGGCAATTAGCCACACATTCCATATCCTCCTCCTATTCCTGATTCTCCTTTTTCCTCTGTTGCTCCAGGCAAAGAGAGACCAATTGTGCTTTGGATGTCTGCTTACAAGCTTTGAAGACCCTGGGCACTACACAGCAAACTAGGAGGTAGAACAGAAGCACTAAACACGTTATTAGGCCAATTAAGTGGATGTTCCATGAAACCATGACCCTAAACCTCCAAACCAAGGAACCAAATCCCATGAGGTGTTTGGTTGTACACAAGCAGCCTCAGCAGCTACTCTTTTGTTGTTGTTGTTGTAAATATATCTATCATACAACTTTTTACAGGTATACAACTTATTGACAGCAATTACAATAATCAGCTGTGCAACCCTATCCTTAATCAATGAGATTTTTCCATCACCACTAACCCCCTTTTCCTTCTCCTTCCTGCTCCTGGTAACCACTAATAAACTTTGGTCTCTGTACATTTGCCTTTTTATATAAGTGAGGTCATTTAATATTTGTCCTTTTGTGATTGGCTTATTTTGCTCAGCATAATGACTTCAAGCTCCATCCAAACTGTAGCATGTATCAAGACTTCATTTTTCCTACTGGCTGGGTAGTATTCCGTTGTATGTATGTATCACATTTCATTTATCCATTCATCTGCTGATGGACATTTAGGCTATTTCCACCTTTTGCTATTGTGAGTAATGCTGCAGTGAACATTGGTGTACAAGTTACTTTTTGAATCTCTGCTTTCTAGTCTTTTAGGTGTATACCAAGGAGTGGAATATTGGGTCATGCGGTGGTTATAGTTTTAGTTTTTTGAGGAACCTCCACACTGTTTTCCATAGCAACTATACCATTTTGCATTCCTGCTAGCAATGGATAAGGGCTCCAATTTCTCCACACCCTCGTAAACGTTTGTTGTTTTTTTTTTTTTTAATCTTAGCTATCCTAGTGGGAGTGGGTAAAGCTATTTTTAAAAGCAAGATAAGTTTTCAGGAAAAAAATGGGATATTAAACACTTGTGTATAATTTCTTTCTTACAGTCAAGGGACTTAAAAAAATGAAAGTAACAAACTCACAATAATTTGGCAAAAGAGAGAGGAGGCAACAATAGCAATGTTTTGATAGATGGAAAGCAGGTGAACAGGTGGTAACTGACACGCAGCCTGGAGAAATGGGAATATTGTATGACAAAATGAGACGTCCAGATCCCCTCCCCACTTTGCACTTCTGGCAGGAACCTTAACAGAAGGTAAAACACAGGGTGTCTGGAGCAGCCCCCTTCTCCTGTGAAGCTCCCAGCAGATGAGCCACAAGGCTTTCCTCTCCCTGGCAGAAGACTAGAAGAATCTTTGCTGGGAATTTGGCCCTCACTAGAGGAAAAGCTAAGGATGCTTATTATGGAGGGCCCCAGTGACATGGTCAAGTCAGATAACCTGCAATTAAGCTTCGGGTTCACAAGCCTACACACTTTCTCAGAGCTTCCAACCACCTTTCAGCCATCTATTCTTAAACCTGAGTGGACAGCTGACGGTTATCAGGGAAATAACGGAAGTCTCTAAAATAAAAATTAGGGAGAGAGAGAAAGAAGCAACTTGCAGTAAACAGACTAAGCTAAGAGATTGTCATAGTCCTCAAAAAGATGAGACAATATTTCAACCACTACACACACACACACACACACACCCCAAACCAAAACAAACCAAAATAAAACAAAAAAACCTGCTATATGTATAAAAAAGGAACATTCAGAGAACCAAAAAATGGCTCTTGTAAATTGCAAACATGTTAGTGCAGAAATGAAACATAAAAAGATTGGAAGATAAAATTAAGGAAATCTTCCAGAAAGGAGAGCAAAAAGACAAATGGAAAGTATAAAAGAAGAAAAAAAAGAAAGAAAGTAAAGAAAATTAGACGACAAGTCCAGAAGAGTCAATATTTAAATAATGAGATTTGTAGAAAGAGAGAACTTAGAAAACAGATGGGAAAAACAATTTAGGAAATAGTTTAAGACACTGTCCAACAACAGAAGAAAGACATGCATTTTCATATTGAAAGGGCTCACTGAGTGCCCTGCACAATGGATGAAAACTGACCTGTGAAAATTCAGAACGTTGGGGCCCAAGAGAAGATTATTTGGGCTCCAGAGAGAGATAAGAAAGATCATATACAAAGGTCAGAAATCAAAGTATCTTCAGGCTCCTCCACTGTGACACATGAAGGTAGAGACAATGAGGAAAATAATTTTCAGCTTAGAATTTGATATCCAGTTAAACTATTAATCAGAGAAGATGGTGGAATAAAGCCATTTTCAGACATATATTGTCTTAAATTATTTTCCTCCCATGCACTCTTTCTTAAAGTTACTTGATTATATGCTTTGCCAAAGTGAGCTCATAACCAAAAAAGAGGAAGGCGTGGACACAGGAAAACTGATCACACATATGGGAGAGGCAGGGGGAATCCCCAGGATGATGTTGAGAGGAAACCCTAGGATCCACACACCTGGTGTAGAGGACAAATGGTACAGCCTGGAACAGATCAGAAGGTCCTAGGAGAGATTTCTCCAAGAAGACGAGATTAATAGAGAACCAAATGTGTTTGAAAATCTTGAGAAGAAACATCAACAGTTGGCAGACAGTTTGAGCTTGAATTAATGATAAGTATAAGGAAAACTAAGATACATCTGTGATGCAAACTTGGCTACGAACCTGAAGATTGGAGGTTCTAACCCACCAGCAATGGCATGGAAGAAAGGCCTGGCCAAGAAAAATCCTATGAAGCAGTTCTACTCTGTAAGATAGGGGGTCACCATGAGGCAGAATAACTCGATGGCAATGTATATAAAGAAAACTAAGCAAATGAAAAACCAAGGCTATTATAAACTCTAGGGAAAACAAAAGGTTAAGCAGAAAAAGGAAAGTAATTATAATGTAGTACATGGCTTAGCTCTGAATGGTGTTTACAGGGTCATAGAAATGTAAACACTGACTGTGGAGTTAACCAAGATCATGAAGAAAATCTGTACTCTGAGGATGGGGTGTGGGAAAGGTGCAGCGTGCTGGAGTTGAGTGAGGAAAGAGAAGTAGGTAACATCTAAAACTGAAAACTCAAAAGCAGCAATATGCTTCTTATTTACAGCTATGAAAATAAATGCCAGAATAATCAGCTAGAAGAGATGAAAGTTGTTGGAGGGAGAAATGGGGTAGGGGGTGGAGTTATTAATGGGAGAAAATTACTTAAACATGTTATATTAAAAAAGATATATGAAAGAGGGCTTCTTTACTTGGGGTTTGTGATTCCAGGACAACTGTTTCTTCACAGCCCCCCTCTACCATTGTGATCCAACCACAGGGTTGGAGGGCATACCCCATTACCCTATTGCTGTCAAATCGATTCCGACTCATAGCGACCCTATAGGACAGAGTAGAACTGCCCTATACAGTTTCCAAAGACAGCCTGGTGGATTCTAACTGCTGACCTTTTGGTTAACAGCTGTCATGGATTGAATTATGCCCCCCACAAAAAATGTGTTTATCAGTTTGGCTGGGCCATGAGTCCCAGTATTGTGTGGCTGTCCTCCATTTTATGATTGTAATTTTATGTTAAAGAAGATTAGGGTGGGATTGTAACACTCTTACTAAAGTCACATCCTTGATCCACCATAAAGGGAGTTTCCCTGCAGTGTGGCCTGCACCACCTTTTATCTTACAAGATTTAAAAGGAAAGGGAAGCAAGCAGAGTGTTGGTGACCTCGTACCACCAAGAAAGAAGCACTGGGAGCAGAGAGCATCCTTTGGAGCTGGGGTTCCTGTGCAGAGAAGCTCCTAGTCCAGGGGAAAACTGATGAGAAGGACCTTCCTTCAGAGCTGACAGAGAGAGAAAGACTTCCCCTAGAACTGACATCCTGAATTTGGACTTGTAGCCTACTAGACTGTGAGAAAATAAATTTCTCTTTGTTAAAGCCATCCACTTTGTGGTATTTCTGTTATAGCAGCACTAGATGACTAAGACAACAGCCAAACTCTCTAACCACTGTACCACCAGGGTTTCCAAATGTGTTAAGGCATGATAGGATGATCCATCAGTTTTTGTTCTTAATTTTATGGGGGGCAATGTCTGATGCCTGGTTTATTTTATTTTATGAAATTTTAATTACATTAGTTACACACATATACATTCTCCTTAAAAAAAATAGACTGATTCCTTCCTCCTTTCCAGAAGTATCTCATTGTGAACTGTTTTGTACTCATCCAGAATTTAACTAATCTGAGGCTAGCAATTTATAGCAATCTACAGCAATGTAACAAATCTGTAGATAGCATTTGTGTGTGTTTTATATAAATCATAAGCTACTATTCAAATTATTCTGCAACTTGCAAATTTCACTCATCAACATGCGTTTGAGATTTTTCCAGGTTGATACATATGTATCTTGTTAAATTTGTCAGTGAAGACCTTTTAAGAGCTCTATAATATTCCATCACATACATCTGTGATATTTCATTTATCCACACCCATAGTGATGGACTTTTGTTTTCTTTTTAAAACATGTATTAGAACACTGTAACATCTCTGTACATGTCTTTTTAGGCCTTTTGTGTTGCTCCAGGGAGTATACTGAGAAATGGAAGTACTAGGTGGTTGCCTTCTGCAGTGTGACTAGCAGAGTAGCAGGGCACTGAAGCCTTCCCCTCATCCAACTGCACTTAAATCTATCTTTGTTGTTTTTAATGGTATCTTAACTTGCACTTCCTTGGCTACCAGTGAGGTTGGGCCCATTCTTATGTGCGTTTAGGGGACCCCACTGACTCTGTGCCTTGGTGGGTCTTCTAGCCTTACTGGTAATTAGTGGAATTGGCAGGTGCCCACCATGCCCCCTCACAGCAGTGGGCTTGCCTTCCAATTTAAATTTGGCAACTGGCATTAGAGTTAGACCACCTCCGAGGGTTCTGGGCATTTCCCTTTGTCCTTTGGAGGGGTTCCGTTATTTTTGCCCTTGGCTTAGAGTTTTTTGGGGAAAGAAGGTATCCACTGAGAACACGCTGGGCACTTGAGATTCATGATCTGTATTTACCATGCGGCTTGGGGTGGGGGGCACTCCAGCTTTGTGGGGCCTGATTTATCTTTTTTAAAAATGAACTATTTTTTTGAGTGGTTTTAGAAAAATTGTGCAGACAATACAGAGAATTCCCATATATCCCCCTCCCTTTTGCACATGGAAACCTTGGTGGTGTAGTGGTTGAGAGCTACAGCTGCTAACCAAAAGGTCGGCAGTTTGAATCCACCAGGTGCTCCTTGGAAACTCTGTGGGGCAGTTCTACTCTGTCCTATAGGGTCGCTATGAGTCGGTATCGACTTGACGGCAATGGGTTTGTTTTTTGCACATGGTTTCTATTATTAACATGTTTAATATTACAGACATGTTATTAATAACATGTGTTATCAACATACTATTCCATTAGTATAAGGAGCCCTGGTGGCACAGTGGTTAAGAGCTATGGCTGTTAACCAAGAGATCAATAGTTCAAATTCATCAGCCGCTCCTTGGAAACCCTATGGGGCAGTTCTACTCTGTCTTATAGCGTTGCTATGAGTCGGAATTGACTCGACGGCAATGGTTTGTTGTTGTTTTTATTCCATTATTATAAAGAGCCTTGGTGGCGCAGCAGTTAAGAGCTACGGCTGCTAACCAAAAGTTGGGCAGTTTGAATCCACCAGCCTCTTCTTGGAAATCCTATGGGCAGTTCTACTCTGTACTATAGAGTCTCTATGAGTTGGAATCAGCTTGACAGCAGTAGGTTTAACGGGCTTGCCAGTGGTTATAATCCCATCTGGGAATTGTTTCTTTGTTATGTTAATGAGGCAAGATTAGTGTATTTTGAGTCAATTCCTTTTGGAATATGAAAGAGATTAAGCAAGCGAGCAAGAGAGATGGGGGAAAATAGATGCCAAGACACGTAGAAATCTACAAGGAATCAAGAAGCAGAAGCTGAAGAGACAAGGACCTTCCCCCAGAGCCGATAGAGAAAGAGCCTTCACCTCGAACAGGTGCTCTGAATTCAGACTTCTAGCCTCCTAAACTGTGTAACAAACAGTGTTTGTTAAAGCCATCCACTTGCAGTATTTCTGTTATAGCAGCCCTAGATAACTAAGATAGCCAACTATGGGTTGGAATGGACTCAGAGGCAATAGGGATTCCATTAGTATGGTATATTTATCGCAATAAATGAGCTAATACTGATACATTGCTAACTAAAGTCCATAGTTTACATTAGGGCTCACTCTTTGTGTTATACAGTCCTATGGGTTTTGACAAATGCATAATATCCTGTGTCCATCATTACAGCATCCTGCAGAATAGCTTCACTGCCCTAAATATGCCCTGTGCTCCATCCTTCCCCACTCCCCTGAGCCCTGATGTCTTCACTGTCTCCATAATTTTGCCTTTTCCAGAATGTGGGACCTGGTTTGTATTGTTTGGTTCGTGGTGTTTATCCCATGATTGGAAGCCCTGGGTGGCACAAACGCTAAGCGCTGGACAAGTCAAAAGGTTGGCAGTTCAAACCCATCCAGTGGTGCCTCAGAATAGAGACCTGGTGATCTGCTTTCTGAAAGATCACGGCTATTGAAAACCCTATGGAGCAGTACTACTCTGCACATATGAGGTCATTATGAGTTGGTATCAACTCAGCAGCAGCTAACACCAACAACAATGTCCCACTGTTAGAGTGTGGGGGATTTCCCATGTAGGGAATCACTATGGCATAAGGGAGTACATTGGGGCTGGACTGGGTTTTAGAGCCCATGACAGTGAGCAGCTTGCAGAGGGTGTTACAGTGGATTCAGGGCTTAGGAGCCGCCTGGAACCCAGATCCCCTCACCCCACCCCTCCATGGCCACGGGCCCCTTAAAGGGCAAAAATGCCTTAAGGAGATTCACTACTCCCAGGGCATTCCGTCCCCATCAGAGATAGCCTCAGATGGTGGAGGCCCTCTCTGGTATATCAGCAAAAATGGCTCATCCTTGTTTATTCAACAAATCACGTGAACTTTTTTCTTCTTTGACACTCAAAATGTGGATTAAATCAGATTTGTAACCGAAGGCAGCTTTGTTCAAAGTTCTTTCTTCCCTTTTTAAACCAGGGCTCTCTTCTTGCTTTCCTTCCCTACGTGCTGGGTGGGTAGGTGTGGTGGTCATTCTGTTTTGCTTCCACAGTGGCCCCCAGTCCCTCCCAGAAGGCACCGGGCACTTCCCAGCTTCCCCTTGGATAGCAAGAGTCCCCACACCCAGGACAGTTCAAGCAAACAGTCCCCAGGTCTGCAAAACCAGCCCCACTCACCAATCTAGTGCCTCTTCTGCCGTCTTTCTGCCAGTTGCTGCGAGCGCTTTGAGCCTATGGAATGTACAGAGCACAAGGGACACTCAGAGCCAAGTCTTCCATATTTGGGGAAGGGTGAGAAAAGCGGGTGTGGTCCTACAGCACATCAGATCTCAAGGTGTTCTGATGAGGCCTAGACCATCAGATGTCTGCAGCTAGAGTGTGCATGACCAGGTCTCCGTCCTCCACGGGCCACCATCATGCTCTTCTCTCTTGAAAATGCAAACCTGCTCTTATCCCTCCCCACTCATTTTCATTCCTTGATTCCCAAGCTTTGGTCCTTTGCACGGTGCCCAGGGGCCTGGTGACCTGACATCTGTCCACTCCTGCAGTCCCATCTCCCCCACTCTTCCCCACACTTCCTGCACCAAAGCAACATGGAACCACTTGGGGGTTCTAGAATTCACTGTGCTGGGGCACCTGGCCTTTGCATATGTGTTTCCTGCCCAAAGGAGAAATACTCCAATGTTGTTTTCACTGGCTGATTTTTGGAAGTAGATGCTCAGGTCTTTCTTCCTAGTCTGTCTTAGTTTGGAAGCTCCACTGAAACTTGACCATCATGAGTGACCCTGCTGGTATTTGAAATACTGGTGGCAGAGCTTCCAGTATCATAACAAAAGGTAAGCCATACCAGTAAATTACAGGGTCAGCAAAAATGAGGAAAACCCTCAATGAGATGGATTGACACCATGGCTGCAACAATGGGCTCAAACATACCAATGATCATGAAGATGGCGCAGGACTGAGCAACGTTTTGTTCTGTTTAGACATAAGGTTGCTATGAGTTGGAGCCAACTGGTTGGCCACTAACAACAACGACCTCAATGCACCCTCAGAGAAATTGTACCGATACCCTGAGGCTCAGCTCAAACATTATGTCCGCTGGGAAGCCCTCCCCCAAACCGCCCAGGCAGAGCTGGTGTGCAACACTTGCCTTTGTCTCTCTCCTGTGGAGTCTCTGGTTGGTGCAAACATCTAAACACTTGACTAACCGAAAGGTTGGCCGTTTGAACCTACCCAGAGGCTCCTCAGAAGGCAGATCTGCTTTGGAAAGATCACAGCCTTGAAAACCTTATAAGGCAGCTCTGCTCTATACACAAGGGGTCTCCATGAGTCAGAATCAATGTTATGGCAACAAACAGCAACAGCAACCTTTGTTTCCTATCACATAGATGTCCATAACGGTTCCCATCACAGTAACTCGCATGCACACGTGTCTCCCCTACTAGACCTCGAGTTCCCTGAGGCCAGGCTGTGTCTAATTCATCATTGTGATCCAGTCCAGTTTGAACTAGACCACGCTGAATGGTGTGAAAAATGGTTAAGATAATTTACTCAGCCACCACCCATCTCTCAGTGTGTCCCACTTTGGTGGCTTGTGTGTTGCTGTGATGCTGGAAGCTGTGCCACCGGTATTTCAAGTACCAGCAGGGTCACCCATGGTGGACAGGTTTCAGTGGAACTTTGAGACGAAGACAGACTAGGAAGAAAGTCCTGGCTATCTACTTCTGAAAATTAGCCAATGAAAAACTTGTGAATCACAACAGAATATTGTCCAACATAGTGCTGGAAGATGAGCCCCCTAGTTTGGAAGGCACTATACAATGGCTGCAACAAGGGACTCAAACATGCCAATGATCATGAAGATGGCAGAGGATGGGGCAACATTTTGTTCTGTTGTACACAAGGTCACCATGAGTCAGTGCCAATTGGATGGGAACTAACAACAACAAGAACTAGCTCAGAAATTAAGGGTGGAAATAGACTCGATAAGGAACCTTATACTAGGCTGATCAATTGGTGCTATTTTGGTGAATACCAATGGGGACGTGGCTGCCTAGAGAGGTTTTAACAAGGAAGCCATAAAATGCATCTCCTTACCCCAACATAAGTTTAATATTTAGATTAGAAGGTGTTTTGAGTATGAGTCCATGATGTAGCACCAGGGCAACTGGTAGTAGAAAGAGGTAGGGTTAAGAGGCAGTGAGAGCCGAGTTCAAGTCCTGCCCTTAGTAACTGCCCTGAGTCTCAGAATCCATATCTGCAAAGTGGGCTGGTGAGGATTAGAAGAAAGGTACTGGATCCGAACTGCCAAGGATGGTGTCCAGCTGGCAGCAGGCAGCCTGCACCCCTATATTCCTCTCCCCATTTAACAAACCCCTGGTTTATAGTGAAGGTAACGGCACAGGACCAGCAACATGTAGTTCTGTTATACATAATGTCACCACGAGTCAGAGTGGACTCAACAGCAATGAACAGCAACAAGTATGCCAGCAATGTCCTGATCTCCTGAGGGAGAAGAAAGGGGTCTAGCTCAAGGCTAGACCCGTTTGAACCCCTGCTGAGAATTTGCCTTTCTAACAAGTTCCCTGCTGAGAATCTGCAATTCCATGCCAGATATACTGAATCAGAATCTACATTTTAACAAGAATGCCCAGGTGATTCTTACGTATAACTTCCTGGGAACTTGTTAGAAAGGCAGATTCTCAGCAGGGGAACCAGTTGGAAGCCATGGTTTAACTTCAAACTTATTTCATCCAAATGGCCAGGGTCTTGTTATAAGGTTTAAGGAAAGTTTGCCGCCTCCCAAATCGTAGGTTACCTAAAGTACATTTCTGATATATTTCCCCATGCAAATAAGCACCTGAAAAGAAGCAGATCTGAGAAATCAGTTTAATAGGAAAGCTGAGATCAGTATGTGGACCATCGCTCACTGGTTTTAGGGCATTTCTTCTCTCTCTGAGAGGAACAGCTCCTGAGGTTCACAGTTTCCACGTGTGGACCTTTCCCTTGCGGAAATCGGACCACCTACCACCGATCTGCAGTTTCTTAACCATTTCGTTTCATCATCGGACATTCAAGAAATTTTCCGTAAGTCTGGATGCTTTGCCCTGCACAGTTTAACATGGACCCCCGCCTCAGAGAGTCACTGGACTTGGGGCCTTTCCAATCAGACTCTGAAATACCTTGAAACGACAGCTTCAGAGCTACATCCCGGGGTTGCAACCAGGAGCAAACTTTTCCAAACCCTGAGAAACGCGTGCAGCCACGGTAACAACTAAGGTCTCATTTCCCCAAATTTCAGGGTGACCCCAATCAGCCAAACAGCAGAGTTTGTATTTAAAAGGTAAAGATCATCTCATCTATGAAAAGCTGGAAGGGCCTTTTTGTGAGACAATTTTCCGCACTGCGAGGTGTACCCCTCGACAGGAAGTGAGCGCTCTGAGCTGCCTGCAACGCTGTGGCCAGGCCGCAGCCGGGTAGCAGAAGGATCTGGCTCCAGGACACCTAGTCCGGTCCCGGGTCTCCCTGCCAGCGGCAGTACTCACGCGGTGTGTGCCGGGAAGCCCAGCGCCAGGAGGGGCTCCAGGAGCAAGGAGGTGCTTCGGCTCTTGAGTTTGTTGGAGACCTTGGCGTAGAGCTGCGTCTCACCCGCTGCCATCTCTTCCTGCCCACAGTTGGAGAGGTTTGCCTTGCAGCCCGGAATCAGTAGATAAAGAAGAGAGTGAGAGGGAGGGGAGGCTGAGGCTGTTAAGAGAAAACCTCAAGCTTTTTTTGATCTTTCTGACAAAAGCTAATATCCTGTTTGCATGAGATAATTGGTTTTCAGAGTTTTCCTTGCAGAGGGCAGGAGTACAGTGTCTACCAACTCTAAACCTTTCCACAATGGGGTTCTGGTTCAGAAGGGCCAACCGAGCCCCTGCCTGGGGTCAGCATTGATACCTACTTGGGTGGCATTTGAGGGCAAGTCTGTGTGAGAGCTGTGGAGGAAGAAGAGCAAGGGGGAAGAAGTCGGGGTGACGGTTCTCTGCTGAGTCTTTCTAGTCACATGACCTTGAGTGACCCTGGGTCTGACTCTCCTTATCTGCAAACAAGGAGTTAGACAACAACCACCACAACAAAACAGTCGCCATAGAGTTGAGTCTGACTCATGGTGACCCCATGTGTGTCAGAGTAGAACCGTGCTCCATAGGGTTTTCAATGGCTGGTTTTTTGGAAGTAGGTTGTCAGGCCTTTCTTCCGAGGTGCCTTTGGGCGAACTCGAACCTCCAACCTTTCAGTTAGAAGCCAGGGGACAGCTATCGTCCCTACTAGCTTTAAAACTTTTGTGTTCTTCTGTTATGCATTGACTTATTTTTCAATTTGAAATATTTAGCTTTTTTTTTATTAAAGTATAGTATGCATACTGAAAAGCGGACACATCATACATATACAGTTTCATGAATTTTCATAATGTGAGCTCACACACCTAACTACCCCCCAGGACGAGCAATCAAACACTGGTCCTCTACGGGGGACGATTTTGCCCCTTGTTGTGGATTGAATTATGTTCCCCAAAAAATGTGTTAACAGTTTGGCTGGGCCGTGATTCCCAGTATTGTGTGGTTGTCCTCCATTTTGTGATTGTAATTTTATGTTAAGAGGATTAGGATGGGATTGTAACACCCTTACTAAAGTCATATCCCTTATCCAATGTAAAGGGAGTTTCCCTGGGAGGTAGCCGGCACCACCTTTTATCTTACAAGAGATAAAAGGAAAAGGAAGCAAGCAGAGAATGCGGGACCTCATACCACCAAAAAAGAAGCACCAGGAGCAGAGCGTGTCCTTTGGACTTGGGGTTCCTGCCCAGAGAAGCTCCTAGTCCAGGGGAAGACTGATGAGAAGGACCTTCCTCCAGAGCTGACAGAGAGAGAAAGCCTTCCCCTGGAACTGATGCCCTGAATTTGGACTTGTAGCCTACTAGACTGTGAGAAAATAAATTTCTCCTTGTTAAAGCCATCCACTTGTGGTATTTCTGTTATAGCAGCACTACATGACTAAGACACCCCTGAAGGACATCTGGAAATGTCTGGAGACAGTTTCAGTTGTCACAACAGGGATGGGGTGGGAGTGGGGACAATACAGACCTCTAGTGGGGAGAGGCCAGGGATGCTGCTGTACATCATACAATGCATAGGGCAGCCCCCACAACAAAGAATGATCTGGCCAAGAATGTCGATGGTGCTGAGGTTGAGAAGCTCTTCTCTAGAACATGACCAGCATCTCAGAAGCACCCCCACCTCCTCTTAGCTATTTTCTCCCTTCCCCACAAAGGTAACCACTGTGCTTCCAGGTACATAGATTTTGTCTAATTTTGAACCTTTCATAACTAGAACCAGGTAGTACGCCCTCTTTTGTGTCTGGTTTCTTTTGCCCAAAATTATGTTTGTGAAACGTAGCCACCTTGTTGTCTCACTGTTATTGCTGTGTAGTGAATAACCTGTAATTTAGCGATTTATTGGTTAATGTACATTTGGGTGGTGTTTGGTTGTTCTGTTGTTATGGATAATGCTGCTGTGAGCATTGTTGACATGTCTTTTTGTGCCCTATGCAGGTATTCAGTTAGGTATATATCTGCGAATGGAATTGTTGGGTCATAGCATACGTGCAGGATTTATTAGAAAGCACCAAGCAGTTGTACAAAGCACCCATTCTAAACTTGCCCTCTCAATGGCAGTGGATGAGGGTTCCTGCTCCTCTGCACCCTTTCCCACACTTGGAATTGCTAAACTTTCAAATTGTAGTCATTCTGGTTGGTGTGTGGTGGTGTCTCACTGTGGCTCTAACTTGCATTTCCCTGAATGGTCATGACATTGAGCATCATTTCACATGCTTGCTGGTCATTGGAATTTTCTTTGGGGAAGTGCCTGTTCCAATCGCCTACCCATTTGTCCTTTTTGGATTGTGAGATTTTTCTTATCAACTTGTGGGAACCCTGGAGACAAGTCTTTTGTTGGATGAATTTATTGGTACTATTTTCTTTCAGGCTGTGGTCTGCCTTTTTATCTGCTCAATGATGTCCTTGAATCATAAATGAACAAAAAAACCAAACCCGTTGCCATCGAGTTGATTCCGACTCATAGCGACCCTACAGGACAGAGTAGAACTGCCCCATAGAGTTTCCAAGAATCCATTGGTGGATTTGAACTGCCAACCTTTTGGTTAGTAGCCATAGCTCTTAACCACTGTGCCACCAGGGCTCCTTGGATCATAAATACCAAAAACCAAAGTTGTTGCCATTGAGTTGATTCCGACTCATAGGATCATAAAAAGAAGTTCTTAATATGAAAAAAATCTAGTTTATCAAATTTTCTTTTATGGTTCAAGCTTTCAGTATCCTGTTCTAGAAATTGTTACTGATCGAAGTGATGAAGATAGTCTCGTATGTTTTCTTCTAGAAGCTTTATTACTTTTTCTATTCACATTTAGTTCTATGATCCATTTGAATTAACTCCATGTATGGTGTGAAGTACGGGCTGTAGTGGTGCAGTGGTAGAATTCTTGCCTTCCATGTGGGAGACTTAGGTCCATTCCTGACCAATGCACCTCATGCACAGCCACCATCCATCTGTCAGTGGAGGCTTGCATGTTGCTATGATGCTGAACAGGTTTCAGCAGAGCTTCTGGACTAAGATGAACTAGGAAGAAAGACTTGGCAATCCACTTTCGAAAATCAACCAGTGAAAACCATATGGATCACAACGGTCTGATCTGCCGCTGATCATCGGGATGACACAGGACCAGGCAGCATTTTGTTCAGTTATGCATGGGGTCGCATGAGTCAGGGGCTGACTTGACAGCAGCTAACAACAACACAACAACAATGATGACGTGAGGTAGGGATAAAGGTTCGTTTACTTTCCAGCACCTTTATTCATTGAAGGAACCCTGGTGGCGCAGTGGTTAAGTGTTTGGCTGCTAACCAAAAGATCGGCAGTTCAAATCCACCAGCCACTCCTTGGAAACCCTATGGGGCAGTTCTATTCTGTCCTACAGGGTCGCTATGAGTTGGAATCAACTCGAAGGCAGTAGTTTTTTTTTTTTTCAATTCATTGAAAAGACCAACTTTTCCAGTGAATTGCAGTACAACTTTTATTATGAGTCAAGTGTCTGTCTATGCATAAGCTTGTTTCTGGACTACATTATGTTCTTTATTTGACTGCCTTTTCCATGAATTTGTCTATTTTTCCTCATTTTTGTCTGCTTTTTGCTTCAACTCTTGGATAATTCTGAGTATTAGAGATCTGAATTCCCTATCAGGTAGTTCTAGTGCCTTTTCTTCTGCTGGAAAGTCATCTGGTGTTTTATTTTGGATGCCTACTGGGAACATCCTGTCCTGTTTTTGTAAATGTTTTGATATTGTCTGCTGTCTTAGGGGCATTCAGTAGTTATTTTTCTCATTTATTGATTGTAGATTTGTTTCGTCCTTTTTTTTTTTTTTTTAATTTGGCTATGTCTGAGCAGGCGGGCTGTGTGTTCTTTGTTGTTTGCTCATCTGTGGGCATGATACTTTTTGCCTCCTTCTCCAATTGGCAGGGTCAGTCGCTCAGCAGAGCAGGTCTAGTTGAAGACGAGTTGCTGGGATGGGTTTTTTGTGACACTTACTACAGCCACCAGGGCAGGTCAGTAATCAATGCAGGGCAGGTTCTGGTAGGCCGTGCCTGTGCTGCTTGGTGGTGTGATGATAAGCACACGGTGCAGGTAGGCAGGATGGAGTGGGGAGATTGTGATGTGTGGAGCTACGATGGGTATGGGAGAGAGGAGAGAGGAACAGGAGCCAAAAACATATAGACAAACAAAAAAGAGTGCTAGGGGAGCTAGCCGTTGGAGTGGAGAGATGAGAGACTATCAAACAGAGAAAAACAAAAAGGGGAAGAAGAAGAAAAAGAAAAGAAAAGCAAATAATGAATGAATAAAAATTAGAAAGAAAAAAGAACACCAAAGCTCCAGGGATCCCACCAGTGCGGCTACAAGGTCTGGGGAAGTTGTTCCCAGGTGTTGAAGTACAACCTGGCTAGAAGGTGTAGAGGTATTCAGAGACAGGTATTCAGGGAACAGGAAGAGAAGGAAGATATAGAGAGACAAGAAACTGAGTAGTGAAGAAAGACAAAAAGGGAAAAAGAGGGAAAAGTAAACAAAACAAATAAAAAAAAAAAAGAACAAGAAAAGCCCCCCAAAAAACAGATAAAAGAAAAAACCACAAAAAAAGAAATGCACTCAGGGACTTCTCTGTGCATCTGCGCAAGCTGAGGGGGTAGGTCCCAAGCCGTGTAGCACTGCCCAGCCAGAATGGGCTCCCACCTTGAGAAAAGGAAAAGAAAACAAACAAACAATTCAAAACAAACAAACAAACAAAAGCCCCAGGATCCCACCTGCGTGGCAGCCCAGACTGGGAAGCAGTTCCACACTCGAATGGAGCTCCGCAGCCCCTTAAGAAGAAGCAAAGATGGCGCATGGAGTCAGGTATCTGAGCAAAAGGAAGGGGAGGTGGTGAGAGCTAAGGAAGAAATCAAAAGAAGCAGAAAAAAGCACCACCAGCAGCCAACAAATGGTACTCAGGGAGCTGGCCAGTGTGGACAGGTAGAATCCAAGCAGCGGGTGCTTCCTGGCCAAGAGACTGTGGCCGCAGGAAGAGAGGAGGCCGAGTGGGGGTGAAGAAGGGTGGGGGGTGGGAAAGCGTATATCGCAAATAACCAGTTGTTTTGTCTCCTGCTGGAGGCTCCATGAAGCTGCTTTCTCATACCTCCCATTTGCTACTCTCTGATAGGAGTCCAAGATGGCGGATCCACACCGCGTTAGCTGATAGGGGACCTCTGCATGAATCTCTCCTTGCTCTCCATTCTCTGTCAGTTTTCTCACTCCATTTGGTGCTTGGCTGAGTTCTTTATCTCTTCATTTGATGTTTTAGGGTTTCAGGATTGTTGTATTCTCTGTTTGGCTTAGTTTTTCGGACCTTTGCTGTGGAGGGACGGCATGGTGCTTCTGCCTAGAGCGCCATTTTACCGGAAGTCCTCCTGTGTTCTTTATTTGAGTTGTCCCTTTTTGTCTCCATATTATACTGTCTTAGTTACTATAGTATTGATCCCTCTGATTCCATCTTCTCTTTTTTTGAGATTGTCTTGTCTCTTATAGGTCCTTTGCTTTTTCATATAAATTTTAAAGTTGGGTTGCCATAGTGTGGTGTTGAAGAGTGCAGAAAGACCTACACATGTATCATTTTCGTCTAATTTTGGATAATTGATTTTTAACAAAAGGGCCAAAACAATTCAATGGAAGAAAGGAAAACATTTTCAACAAATGGTGCTAGAAAAACTGCATATTTATATGGAAAAAAGTGAACCTCAACTCTTACCTCACATCACACACACAAATTCACTCAAACTATGTAATAGTCAAACTTAAAAGCTAAAACTATAAAACTTCTAGAAGAAAGCCTAGAAGAAAAATCTTTGCTATGTTGGAGTTTGCAAAGCTTTCTTAGGGCCTAAAAAGCATGGGTTTCATCGTAATTTAAAATATCTGCTTTTTGAAACACACCATAAAAAAATAATAATAAAAAGGCAAGTCACAGACGGGGAGAAAATATTTACCATATGTATTCCTCAATAAGGAGTTGTATCCAGTGTGTGTGTGTGTGTGTGTTTGTCAACACACACACACACACACACACACACACTGTTATAATCAATAATAAGAAAAACTACCCAGTTTAAAAATGAGCAAGAGGTCTAAGTGGAGACTTGACAAATGAAGATACACACAAGGCCAATGAGGAAATGAAAACTTGCTCAACATCATTAGTCATCAGGGAAATGCAAATTAAAACCACAATGTGATACCACAGCACACTTAGTAGAAGAGCTAAAATTGGAAAGAGTAGCAATAGCAAGTTTTGACAAGGCTGCTTTATAGTGATGGAAGTCTACCGCCCTCATGGGTCTACTCCCTACTATCCCGTAGTTAACTGGCTTGACCTTCGACCTACCTATGACACATATGTCAAAAAAATTAGTTCATTTGGTTTCATGATTTCTTTTGGTTATCTGCATGTCTGTTCAATATTGTTCTTCCATCTTAAGATCATAATCAACTCATCAATGAGTACGAAGCCCCTATCACACACTCATCCTTGTACTGGGCACTGTTGGGGCTTAGGAATGAGAATAAGTCTTAGACTACTTTCCTCAAGAGCTGTACTGCAGTTGGGAGCATCACCTATAACACCCATGTAAAAGCAAAGAAAAAATTAAGTTCCAAATTTCCTGGCACTGACTTTAAGTGGAAATGTCCAGGGATGGAGAGAGTAGTGACAAAGGCTTAATGGAGTGTCATGGATTGAGTTGTGTCCTCCAAAAATATCTGTCAGCTTGGCTGGGTCATGATTCTCAGTGTTGTATGATTGTGTAATCTGATGTGATTTCCTTATGTATTGTAAATTCTATCATTATGATGAGATTATATGTGATCTTCTTATGTGTTGTAAATTCTATCACTGTGATGAGGTTATACTGATGAGGTTAACAAGATTAGATAATGTCTTAATGCAATCTCTTTTGAGATATGAAAGAGAGAAGTGAGCAAAGACACATGGGAACCTCATACCACCAAGAAAACTGCCAGGAGCAGAGTGCATCCTTTGGACCTGAGGTTCCTGCACAGAGAAGTTCCCAGACCAAGGGAAGACTGATGCATCACAAGGACCTTCCTCCAGAGCTGACAGAGAGAGAAAGCCTCCCCCTGGAGCTGATGCCCTGAATTTGGACTTGTAGCCTACTGGACTGTGAGAGAACAAACCTCTTTTTAAAGCCATCCACTTGTGGTATTTCTGTTGGAGCAGCACTAGATGACTAAGACATGGAGGATATATGAGCTTGAAAGCTACCTGGCTTCAACACGTGTCATTCAGTTGAAGACGTTGACAGGTGTGTGGACAGGTACTAGAAGGCAAGAACGTGGAACAGAATTAAACCATGACTGTCTGAAGATGTCTCTTTGGCTATTGTCACTGGCAAATCCTGCCAACTCTACCTTCTAAATCAACCCCCCATCCATCCAGTTCTCACCATCTGTACCACTCATGTACCTGTCCAAGTCCCCCCATCATCTTTGGCCTCTTAATGGCTCTGAATGGATCCACCTTGTCCCCTATATTCTGGAACCCTATGTTCTTCTGCCAGAAGAGCGAACAAATTAGTCTGATAAGAGATACAACCAGAATACTCCTTAGAAGCGAGGATGGCAAGACTTCGGCTCACTTACTTTGGACACATCTTCAGGAAAGATCCTTTGCTAGAACAGGACATCCTGTTTGGTGAAGTGGAGGATCAGTGAAAACAAGGGAAATCCTCCATGAGATGGATTGACATGTAGCCTCAACAGTGGACTCAGACATACCAACGACTCTGAAGATAGTGAGGGACTGGGCAGTGTTTTGTTGCATTATACGTAAGGTCACCATGAGTCAGAGCCAACACCATGGCAACTAGCAACATGATGGACCATCTAGTTCTACTCCAGGTATATACAGCTCGTATATACGTATATACCTTCCACAAACACTCAGTCCCTTCCATACAGCATCAGGGATTTGTCCTCTTCAAATGGAATTGTGCACAGACATGGCTCAGGACAGCAGAGTCCCCTGTGGAATGGGGCATGAAGTGTCCCCTAGAGTGCAGGGATGAACACACTTAGTTCCCTGTCTTTTGTCTGGGAACTCCATCAGGTAGAGAGTTAGAAAACCTCCACGCAAGAGACCCACCTGCCTCTCTTTCTGGCTGCCTGCTCAGCCCTGGGCTGTCCCTGTCTGTCCTTTTAGATAAAAGGAATACCTCTGTTCCAATTCTCTCATGTGATGTTTCTGAAAAGGTTTGCTTACCTTACTAATCAAAGGCAAGCTACATTTTTCCCCCCTCCCTGGTCTCTGTAGTCATACCGCCAAGGGCTACCTGATAGCTACAACCAGCTTGGGTTACACCCGCTCCCGCAAGAATGCCATTTGCTGCAATGATGGAGCCGACAAGGCCAAGTGACTTGGTGACAATATTTCCCTATTGGATGAACTTGTTGGAGGGCTGCTCCCAGCACACTCACTTTTCTAATGAAGAAGGAAATGATTTCTGCTTTTAATGATGGCCGCTCCAGAAATAGTGAGTAAAAGAGAGGTGGGGAGATAATCTGCTCCTAAAACTAACTTCTCGACATTTCGTGGTGTTTGTGCTACCGTCCAAGGAAGGGGACTTTCTTACTCAGGTTTGCTGTTTCAGAAAGCATCTTACCATCGACTCTGACTCTTTCCCATAAAGTTAAACTATGTAGTTTGCTACATGGGGCTAGTAAGGGATAAGTACCAACAAGAACCAAAGTCGAAAATGGCTGAATATGAATTTGTTGGTTTTCTAAGATATTCTGCAAAGCTACTCTTGTGATGGAAACGGAATAAGCATTTTTTAGCCCACAACTCTGGCTTAGCTTTTACTACGGCCGTGCGAAACAGCAGAGAGAGAAAGTTTGTTTTAAATGCTTTACTCGTGCCCTTTTGAATTTCAAACATTCCAACAAGTAATGAGAAAGGAAATAAAAATGGATGCTCTAAGCATCTATTTTTAGCTGCATATGGGAGTCCCTGTAGATTTTAGCCCTTGGAGGAAGCCGGCTCCTGGAGAGTCCACGGCTGATACCTGGGAACGTGGATTGGAATTTAGTTGGGAAAATCCTGCCATTTCCTTGCTTGCCCGCCCCCTCAGAGTTCCAGGCAATGATCGTAAAAGGCTGCTGGCCTCTTGGGCCGTGTATCAGGTGGAATTCTCTCGTAGCAAACAGAGCCCCACTGTTGGCGTGCTGGAAGCCAGCGCTCCTCATTTTGCTACTTAAGGAGGAGACTGGGCACCCAAAGGACACCCAGATACTTTCATCCTTAATTAGGTCACGCTTGTGTGAGCCAGGGAAAGGGTTGTGTTTACAGCAAATGGCTAATTCTGTGGTCGAGTGAACCTTCCTTGGTGCTGTCTGCATTTTGGGGGAGCAGCCGTTATGTGAGTATGAGAATTTCTTATGTTTTGGTAGGTTTACCAGATACACACATCGGTAAAGAGTCGAGTTTATATGGGCAGACCAAGAACAGTCACAAAAAGTGGTGGAAAGTGCCTTGAAAAGAATTTATTTTCTTACAAATAATGATACAATAACTTCTAAGTGGCGGAAGGGCATATCTCTTAACAGTGTGCTGTTAAATTAATATTAAGATTGGTCCTACTAACAACAGAAAAGTCACCGTTTGAGTGGAATTACGTTCTTAGTAGTTTTTGCCTAACTCCTGTAGCTTCTCTCTTATCTGCTGTGGTTCAGGAAAAAAAATGCCTTCTCACCAAGCAAGTATTTGATACTGAATACTGAATGCACTTTATGTGGATTGTCGGATTTCTAAGATTGAAACTATAATAAAGACACATTTGGTGCTAAAACTGTAAATAGGAGAGAAAATGATTTGCGTTCTTCCTTGGTTAAGGAGGTGGAGGTGGAGCCCGAGCTGGAACCGAATGTCAGAAACGCTGAAATAGTCATGATGGGGGAAAACGAACCTCCTGCAACAGAAACTCCCTTCTCCTTTCGATCCCTCTTCGGCCTTGATGATTTGAAATTAAATCCTATGGCGACAGGTAGGTGAGGTGAGGTGGGACCTTGTGATTTCTGCCTATCCTCTGCTATCTAGGTGATGAATGTGGCCAGGTGTCTCTGGGGGGAAATATCTTCCCAGGTGTTTGCATACCCCCAAGCTAGGACATACATGCTTTCTGGGACTTACAGAATTTCCGAGAGAAGGGGCGTTTGAGAGGGGATCGTTTTGTTCAGCTGCTTGCTGACAAGCTGTGAACACCAACAACCAGAAGACAGGTGTTTAAATCTCTGGTTGGAGGTCTTCAGAAACGGAGAGCTCTCTATTGCCCATCAGCCAGAGGTTAGATCCTTGCCAGGATATTCTGAGACCTCCAGGAAGTACTGAGAACAAGTGGTCCCGATCATTCCTGAAAATCTAAAATCAGCTGGGCATCACCAACGGTATTAGATACTAGATGAAAATCCACCTGTAGGTGACAGAATTGTTCCCAGCAACCAAACAAAGGAAAGCTGGTTGTGTAAATAAGTCTCAAATGCATAGGGAAGCAGTAGACTCCATAATGCTGATCCAGCTAGGATCTTTTTGGCAAGAACTTGCCTAGAGGAACCATGTGCTTGTTGATCCTGGAAGTCAGCTTGGATGCAATCAGTGAACTCATTTTTTGGGGCTGCTAACGAGGACACTGTGGGGCTCTGACTGAAGTCTCAGAAAGCACGGAATGGTGGTTACCCTAACTTGATTCCTTTTCAGCCACCTAGACAATAGCTGTGGACAGGTGACAGAGGGGAAGCGGAAAGAAAAGTTTCTAGTAAGAAAAAGATACACGGTTTAAAAATATACATCAAAAGCCATTGGCACAAATGTAAATGAAAGAAAAAAAAATACCCTGTAATTGCCTGATCTCAAAACTTACTTCTTTTTTATTGGTATGTATTCTCTTCCTATTCTTGCCCCTAATATGAATCCATACTCTTGTCTGTGGATTCATGCTTGGTGCAGAGATTAAAAAAAAAAAATCAAACCAGTTGCTGTGGAGTTGACCCCAAATCATGGTGATCCCATGTGTATCAGAGTAGAACTGTGCTCCATAGGGTTTTCAATGACTGAGTTTTTGGAAATAGCCAGGCCTTTCTTCCTAGTCTGTCTTAGTCTGGAAGCTCTGCTGAAACCTGCTCAGTATCATGGCAACATGTAAGCCTCCACTGACAGATGGGTGGTGGCTGTGCATGAGATGCATTGGTCAGGAATCAAACCCGGGTCTCCTGCATAGAAGGCTAGAAATCTACCAGTGAACCACGAATGCCCCCAATGAGTTGCCATAGAGTCAATTTTGACTCATGGCAACCCATATGTGTCAGAATAGAACTGTGCTCCATAGAGTTTTCAGTGATGCATGGGTAATTTCAATGGCTGATTTTTTGGAAATAGATGACCTGGCCTTTCTTCCAAGCCACCTCTGGGTGGATTCAAACCTCCAACCTTTTGGTTACCAGCCAAGCACTTAACTGTTTGCACCCCCCAGGGACTTCTGTTGCAGAGACAGACAGGCCTTTTCCATGTGCTACTTGGTTTTTATAAAAATCTTTTTTTATGGCATCCAACATTCCAGCCAGTCATTACATAATTTACATAGCCATTTTACTGTGATGTGACCTATAATTGTTTCTAATATTTTTATAATATAAACAATACAAAATATGCATATTCCTTTCTGCAAATTTTAGATTATTTCTTTATGATTAATTTCTAGTAGTGGGGAGAAACAAAAACTTTTTGAAACTTAAAAAAAAAATAAAACAACATATTATTCATTATAGAAATATAGAAAGTACAGCTAATCAAGAAAATTCTTAAAAATGACTTGCAGTGACAGTATTACTCAGACATAATCCTATCAATACTTTGCTATTGGACTTCTTGCTTTCATTTCGCTCACTATATGTTTGCTTTTGGGAATAAGACACACTATTTTTATTATCTTGAGGCTTTTTTTTTTTAATTTAAAATATCATGTTTATCTTTCCATGCCTTTAAATAATTAAATATTCTTCAAAGGTCAGCAAACTGGCCTATGTAACAAACCTGGCCCACCTCCTGCTATTGTAAATAAAGTTTTATTGGAACACAGCCACACACACTCATTTGTTCTCGTATCATCTATGGCTGCTTTCATGCTATAACTCAGAGTTAAGTAGATGCGTGACAGAGAACATATGGTCCAAAAAGTTTAAAATATTTACTATCTGGTTTTTTACAGTAAAAGTTTGCTGACCTTTTAATTATTAATCTAATCTGATTATCTCTGTAAGTATTCCATTTATGGATATACTGTTTGTTATTTCACTGGTTCCCATTTGTCGGACACATGTTATTTCACATGCATTACTATTATAAATGCCATTCCTCTAAGTATCCTTCTAAGTAGAGATTCGTATCCATCTCTGATGACATTTTAGGATAAATTCCTAGAAGTGAAATTCCTAGATTAAAAATTACATCCATTTTTAAGCTTTCTGATAAGTGTTTGCAATTTGACCCTCAGAAGTTTTACACAATGTATAACCCTATGGACTGTAAATGGGTGTCCGTTTCCTCTCACTTTGGACCCCAGTGAGTATAATAATAAAAAAAAAGTCATTGTCAAGTTGATATGTAGCTGATATGTCTAATATGTTTTTTTTCATTTCCAGAGATGGAAGTTTTTTCTTCATGCTTATATATCATATGTATCTCTTCTTTGGAGAATTGCTATGCATTTTCCCTTTTATCCCAATCCTCAAGGATAGAACAGAGTAGAGGGGTGGGCCTGTGTAGCGTCCACGCAGGGTACCCATGCAGAGGATCAATCAAGGGGCAAACATGAACTCATATGAAGTTTTTAATCCAGTAACCATCTTTAATTCTACAATGCAGACTCATGTCCTAAATCTAACTCTTGGATATAGAACAACTGGAATGACTAGATGTCGCTCTTGGGGGTTCCTTCCATTCTTTGAGTGTAAAATGGAAGGTGGACATCTCAACAGCAGTGGATTGTTAATTTGGTGAAGGCTTCTTTTTATTTAAAACTTTTTTTTTCTTTTATTACGGTGAGTATACAAATAACGCTCAGGCTTCTTCTTGAGTCCCTACTGTGTGCCACGCACCGATGTAGATTCTAGGGATACAACCACAAACAATCTGCTCGACTTGAAAGAAAGTCCTGCTTTCCGTCTCTGGTTTCTTCTCACTTTGCCATAGTCACAAATATTCTGCATGTATTTCCTTATTTCTCTTTTCCCATTTTCTCTCTTATCTTTTCCCTTCTGCTTGTTCTTTTCCCCTTTGCCTCTCATTCCACCTCTTTCTGCCACTTTTGTCCTGGAATTCTCTTCTTTTTTAGGTGGCCCTGAGTGATACTGACCCTTTTACAATCACACTCTTTATTGCCAGATGGTGACATTGTGGGTTTCCAAAGACTGGCAGAGAAAAGGGAAAAACCTTCTTAGCTCTTCCACGCGAGATCCTTCAGCTCAACGTCTCCAAAACGGAGAGAAGAGAGACAAGGGTCTCTGTCCTGAGTAATTGTGGGACCCTTGAGAAGCTTTCCTCCCCTTTTTGTATTCAGATTCTCCTAACTTTTAGCAAAAGCAACCATGGCTTAGGTAGATTTTCAGAATTAACGAGATAATTTGTACGAAGTGGCTTGTGTTCTCTGAGGGTGAAGGGTATCAGTGGAAATCCTCCTGGTTGCCTGGAGAAGCTTGTACTTTGGGTATCTTAATGTTCTTTACATATTGTTTTCTGCCAAGTCTGCCTGGTTCTTTGGAGGAGTGGCACAGTGGTTAAGAACTCAGCTGCTAACCAAAAAGTCGGCAGTTCGAATCCACCAGCCGCTTCTTGGAAACCCTATGGGTCAGTTCTACTCTGTCCTATAGGGTCACTATGAGTCGGAATTGACTCGACAGCAATGGGTTTTGTGATTCAGTAGTAGAATTCTCGGCTTCCATGTGGGAGACCCAGGTTTGATTTCCAGCCAATGCACCTGAAGCACAGCCACCAGTCACCTGTCAGTGAAGGTTTGACTGTCGCTATGATGCTGAACAGGTTTCAGCGAAACTCCCAGACTAAGACAGACTAGGAAGAAAGGTCTAGAGAGCAACTTCTGAAAATCAGCCAATGAAAACCCTATGGATCACAGAAGTTTGATTAAAAAAAGAAATTAAGTTTTTTTTAAAATGAAATAAGACCCAAACCTCACACCATGCACAAAAACTAACTCAAAATGGGTTAAAGACCTAAATATAAAATCAAAAATGATAAAGATCATGGAGGAAAAACTAGGGACAATGCTAGGAGCCCTAATACATGGCATAAACACAATACAAATCATAAGTAACAATGCACAAACACCAGAAGAGAAACTAAATAACTGGGAGCTCCTAAAAATCAAACACTTATGCTCATCAAAAGACTTCACCAGAAGAGTAAAAAGACAACCTACAGATTGGGAAAAAAATTTTGGCTATGACAAATCTGATCTGTGTCTAATCTCTAAAATCTACAAGAAAATGCAAAACCTCAACAACAAAAAGACAAATAACCCAACTGAAAAATGGGCAAAGGATATGAATAGGCACCTCACCAAAGAAGACATTCAGGAGGCTAACAGACACATGAGAAAATGCTCACGATCATTAGCTATTAGAGAAATGCAAATCAAAACTACAATGAGATACCATCTCACCCCAACAAGGCTAGCGTTAATCCAAAAAACATGAAATAATAAATGTTGGAGAGGTTGTGGAGAGACTGGAACGCTTATACACTGCTGGTGGGAATGTAAAATGGTACAACCACTTTGGAAATCAATTTAGCACTTCCTTAAAAAGCTAGAAGTAGAAGTACCATATTATCCAGCAATCCCACCCCTTGGAGTACATCCTAGAGAAATATGAGCCATCACATGAATAGATATGTGAACACCCATGTTCACTGCAGCACTGTTCACGAGAGCAAAAAGATGGAAACAACCTAGATGCCCATCAACAGATGAATGGATAAACAAATTATGGCATATTCACACAATGGAATACTATGAAATGATAAAGAACAAGGATGAATCTGTGAAACATAACATGGATGAATCTGGAAGGCATTATGCTGAGTGAAATTAGTCAGTCAAGAAAGGACAAATATTGTATGAGAACACTATTATAATAACTCAAGAAAAGGTTTAAACACAGAAGAAAATATCTTTGCTGGTTATGAGGGTGGGGAGGGAGAGAGAGGGGTATTCACTAACTAGATGGTAAATAGGGATTATCTTCGGTGAAGGGAAGGACAACACACACTACAGGGGATGTCAGCACAACTGGACTAAACCAAAAGCTAAGAAGTTTCCTGAGTACAACCAAACACTTCGAGGGACAGAGTAGCAGGGGTAGGGGTCTGAAGACCATGGTTTCAGGGGACATCTAGGTCAATTGGCATAACAAAGTTTATTAAGAAAATGTTCTGCATCCCACTTTGGTGAGTGGAGTCTGGGGTCTTAAAAGCTAGCGAGCAGCCATCTAAGATGCATCAATTGGTCCCAACCCACCTGGAGCAAAGAATAATGAAGGACACCAAAGACACAAGGAAAATATTAGCCCAAGAGACAGAAAGGGCCACATAAACCAGAGACGCCAACAGCCTGAGACCAGAAGAGCTAGATGGTGCCCAGCTACCACCAATGACAGTCCTGACAGGGAACACAACAGAGAGTCCTTGATGGAGCAGAAGAAAAGTGGGGTGCAGAACTCAAATTCTAATAAAAAGGCCAGACTTAATGGTCTGACTGAGACTGGAGGGACCCTGGAAGACATGGCCCCTGGACTCTCTGTTAGCCCAGAACCGAAACCTTTCCCAAAGCCTACTCTTCAGACAAAGATTGGACTGGACTATAAGACATAAAATAATACTCGTGAAGAGTATGCTTCTTAGCTCAAATAGATACAGGAGACTAAATGGCAGCTCCTGTCTGGAGGAGAGATGAGAAGGCACAGAGGGTCAGGAGCTGGCTGAATGGACATGGGAAATCCAGGATGGAAAGAAGGAGTGTGCTGTCACAGTATAGGGAGAGTAACTAGGGTCACACAACAATGTGTGTGTAAATTTTTGTATGAGAAACTAAAACTATAAACTTTCATTTAAAGCATAGTTTAAAAAATTACTTTTTTTAAAAAACTCATAATTGATATTTCATGGTTTTCTGCTCTTTATCTCTCTTTCTGTTTTTAGATGCAGATGCAGTTGCTGCCCAGATCCTGTCTCTGCTGCCACTGAAGTTCTTCCCTATCATTGTCATTGGAATAATCACACTGATCTTAGCACTGGCCATTGGTCTGGGCAGTGAGTACAATCCATTATTTAGTAGGCTCTCAAATACCTACTCAAGCACTTAAACTTTCATGAGCTTCCCCCACTCACCAGCCACCGCCCAGCCTTAATTACTGGAAGCAAACATCCTTCTTGTTTGCTAACTTTGAGTTTTATTTGCCTGTGTGAGTGTAAAACCAATCTGGGGCCAAGTGGGGGGCTGTTGGCCATGCTTGGGCCTTCGTCACCAAGGAACCTGCCCAGTTAGAAATGTCCAAAGGCAGCTGATGTAATAGCATCCCACAGGTGAGGGATGGGTGGTGCTCTCCGGGACAGAGAGGACAAAGGGACCCATTCATGCAATGCCAGACACGTCAGCTATTTTTAAAGGAAGGTGCATGCGACTTTTGAGAAAGTGGGTCATTTGAAGGGTCTGTAATTGAGAACAATTTCTCGTTTTCTCTTTTGAATAACCGGATCACGGATCAGTTTAATTCGCCACCTGCTCGGCTGTGTGGTCCGCAGTTAATTCACTTCTTGCCCAGAGTAAGAGAAACAGGTGGTGGAATGGGTGGCTGAGCAGTCAGGGCTTCTTGCTCAGCTGGTCAGCCCACATCCTGCAGTCTCGCTCTTGACCTTGAGCCCTCTAGAGTCTAAGTTCACCTTGTATGTGGCTCCCAGACCAGGCCACTTAGTGAGACAAGGTGGGATTCAGAATTCAGAACAGAAACTGGCCTGAGAGCTGGCTGGTGGATTGGAGTGCAATTTCAATGCAGGTTTCATTATTAATGGGTAAGCTTAGTACCACGTGGCAAGTAGAAGATTATTTTTTTCCCCAGGACCTTGCTGGTTGTTAATGATGCACACTGAGGAAGCCTTAAACACTTCCATCTTCTTCCTCCTTTTCCTCAGTCCACTTTGACTGCTCCGGGAAGTATAGGTGCCGGTCATCTTTTAAGTGCATTGAACTGACAGCTCGATGTGATGGGATCTCCGACTGCAAAGATGGGGAGGATGAGTACCGGTGTGGTAATGTCCAGTCTTTTCCCAGTAGAAATAAGAGAAAGTCAGCAGAAGACTGACCCTCACCTTTCTCATCTGCGAAATGGGTCCCAACCATTGTTGAGTCATGTCATCAACTGGGATTCAGTTGGCATTTGCTCCAGGAGACACTGGGCTGGGCATTAAGGGGAGGGCAGTTACATGGAACTTAAATTCATTGGAGGAGTCTACACAAGCAACAGTAAGAGACCCCCAAGAGATCTCAGGGAGTCCTGACAGTAAGAACTGTCACTGCCCTGCAAGGTGGGGTGTACTGCAGACAGGGACAAGGTCAAATTCAGTGCATGGGTTGGGTTGGCCATGCAGAAATGACATATAATTAATGAAAATAACTAGTAGGCAGAAATAACTAATAGAAATGAATGTAGCTCAACAAGGGGCAGCCCTGAGTGAATGTATGAGACAAAATGGGATATGGAAGCTCTCTGCCCATGGTCTAGCACCTCCACTGGCCACTAATGGGACTTTCCTTCCTGTGTGTTGGCCAGTGCGGGTGAGCGGTCCGAATGCTGTGCTTCAGGTGTTTACAGCTGCTTCCTGGAAGACCATGTGCTCGGATAACTGGAAAGGTCTCTACGCAAACGTTGCCTGTTCCCAGCTAGGTTTTCCAAGGTAATTTCAAGAGCATGTTCAACCACTGTGTACAAACAGCAATAGTAAAAAAACAATGAAGAAAGACAGGTACTATTTAGTTGAGTGTGTAGTAGGTGCTTTAACACCTTATCCCTCTCAGTCCTCATGACGACCTAAGATATTTGATTATCATGCTCGTTTTACAGGTGAGGAAACCAAGGCCCAGGCAGGTTAAGTAACTTGCTCAAGGTCACACAGAAAGTGGTATATTTGGGGGTGTCTCTGGGAAGAACAGGACTTTAAATGCCAACATGCAGTAAAGAGCTTGGGCAATGAAAAAACCAACCCACTAGTTCCTCACTTTACAGCGTATCATGACCTGGCCACTACCCTGTTCATTCCTGATGCTCACATCAATATCCATGCACACTTCCCAGTCAACCACAAAGAGAGAATCAGTTTTTGAAAATTAGCAATTTAATGAGAACACACTCATTCAAAATGGTTGTGTGGCAAAGTGTAGATGAAACAATTATTGAAATGGATTTTTCACTTTTCAGTTCTTGGTGTTGTCTACATGACCTCTTTCTTGCATTGGGGCAACACATTTTTGCCCTGATGTGGGCCTTCTTCTCTCTCCTGGGTCCCACCTTTGGACTCCCTACAGCTGCAGTCCATCCGTGGGTGTCCATGACATCACCCTCACTCCTCTTTGCTCTTGATTCTCAGAGTTCAAAGGAGGCTCTTTGACATCTGACATCATCTTAGGAACTGAGCAACGGTGATAAGAATGAGTATGGAAACACTTCCTTGTTCCCTCCCAAGGCAAAAAGGCCATTCAAGCTGCACTTGAATCCTGAATCCTCCCTGGGGTCTCACTTTTCGAATTCAATGCATCACATTTTCAGCTCCCTATCTCCAAAGCCAAACCCAAATGTCCTCTGGCTTTTATCCCTGAAGTTGGCCTCATTCTCTCCCCATGCCAACATGGATTCAGAAATCACTGCAGTTCAAGTTCAATGACAATAGTAAAAATTACTCACACAAATACTTTCATGTAATGTAGAATTTACCCCTCGTTTGTAAAGAGGAGGAGGTTCACATCACACACACCACCACTGCCAACAGCAGAAAGCTTCCCCATTAGGCATTTTTGGTCCCTGATGAGCGGTTTCCTCTGACTTACCACCAGGGGGCGCCTACTCCCTCCTGGAGTACAACCCTGTCCTCTAAATCCTTAGGCCTCTGCTGTATTATGCAGAATAACTCAGCTCAACCCCTCGGGGGTCCTCTCCCAGCAGACTTGGGTCAAGGATTCCCACTCTTTGTGGGCAGCAGTTAGGGACCACTTGGTAGCTTGAGAAGCCCTCATATGTCTCTTAGACCCTGGCCATTTGATAAAATAGTTCTTTCTACTTTTAAAATGCCCATGGAAGCAGCAGTCAAGAAATCAAACGATGTATTGCATTGGGCAAATCCGCTGCAAAAGACCTCTTTAAAGTGTTAAAGAGCAAAGATGTCACTTGGAGGACTAAGGTGCACCTGACCCAAGCCATGGCTTTTCAATCGCCTCATATGCATGTGAAAGCTGGGGGATGACTAGGCAGACTGGAGAGAAGAATTGATGCCTTTGAATTATGGTGTTGGCAGAGAATATGGATGGACTGTCAGAAGAACGAACAAATCTGTCTTGAAAGAAGTACAGCCAGAACGCTCCTTAGAAGTGAGGATGGCGAGACTTCGCCTCACGTACTTTGGACTTGCTATCAGAAGGGACTAGTCCCTGGAGAAGGACATCATGCTTGTTAAAGTAGAGGGTCAGCGAAAAAGAGGAAGACCCTGGACGAGATGGATTGACACAGAACAAGGCTCAATCATAGCGACAATTGTGAGGATGGTGCAGGACCAGGCAACGTTTAGTTCTGTTGCACACAGAGTTGCTATGAGTTGGAACTGTCTCAACGGCACCTAACCACAATGACACCTTTAAAATGAAAGAACCGTGGCAGCATAATGGTTAAGTGCGTGGCTTCTAACCAAAACGTTGGCTGTCGGAACCCAGCCAGTGGCTGTGTGGGAGAAAGACTTGGAGATCTGCTCCCGCAAAGATTACAGCCTAGAAAACCCCATAAGGCAGTTCTACTCTGTCACTGGGGGTTGCTATGAGCAGGAAATTGACTCGATGTCACCTAACAACACCACCCTTAAAATGGAGTCCTTGGGTGGTCCAAATGGTTAATGGGCTCAGCTGCTAACTGAAGGGTTGGAGGTTGGAGTTTACCCAGAGGTGCTGCAGAAGAAAGGCCTGGCAAACTGCTTCCATAAAGATTACAGCCAAGAAAACTCTATGGTGCTTAGTTTCACTCTGTAACACATGGGGTCACCATGAGTTGGGGGATGATTCGACAGCAACCGATAATGGGTAAGAAGAAGTCTGGACAATGCGATTTCTCCAGCCTGTTACCTAAACGTTGCTCCTTTACAGAGTTATTGTTAGCTTCTATCGAGCCAGCCCTGATTCATGATGATCCCAATGCTTATAAACGTGTTCTTTTCTTCCCTAAACTTCCCTTCAATTTCTAAGATAACTTCCGTTTTTTTTTGTTTGTTTATTAGTCCCAATTCTCTCTTTAAAAATCCTTCTTCAATTTTCCCTGCTCTATGTCCTAAGTCAGATATCTGTGATTAAAAAAAAGATGGACAGTCAACCAGGTTGCCCCGGTTCACATTCCAGTGTAAGCTCAGGCAAGTTACATGACTTGTGCCTCCGTTTTCGCCCCTGTGAAGTGGGAATAATAACAGCACCTGCTTTAAAGGGTCGTCGTGAGGCTTGAGTGAGATTAGAGAGTGTAGAAGTGAGACCGGCACATAGGAACACACAAGAATTTGGGATTGTGGTTGTGACAGTCACTACTTTGAGGTTTTGACGATTGATGGGCACTAATTGCTGAATTCAAGGTCACTTTGCACTCCACCAGGGGGCTGTGGTAGCTCAGTGGCAGAATTCTCGTCTTCCATGCAGGAGACCTGAGTTTGATTCCCGGCCAACGCACCTCACGTGTAGCCACCACCCATCTGTCGATGGAAGTTTGTGTGTTACTATGATGCTGAACAGGATTCAGTGGATCTTCCAGACTATGACGGACTAAGAAGAAAGGCCTGGCAATCTACTTCAAAAATCAGCCAACGAAAATCCTATGGACTGTGATGGTTCCATCTGCAACCAATCATGGGGATGGTGCAGGACTGAGCAGCATTTTGGTCTGTTGTGCAGGGGGTCGCCATGAGTAGGGGCCCGACTCAATGGCAGCTAACAGTAGCTGACAATTGCATTCCACCGTTTCCCTCACCTGTCACCCTGCCTGCCTGCGTCAGGATCTCTCCACCCCAGTAACAATTGGCTCGTCCACCTGGTGTATCAACCTGTTGAGTAATTCCTAGGTGGGAGTGGTCAGAGGGTTGGGGAGGTCATTGCCTCTACCTTGATTACATTTCCCTCAAAAACTCAAAGTTGCTTTACCTTGTGTTCCACGTATACATCTCCCCCAGAGCATCTGCAATCATTTGATGAAATTCTGGTTGGTAAGCTGGTATGTTAGTACGGAAAGCAAGCCAACAGCTTTATGTTCTGTTCTCTACACGAAGAAAGGGAAATATGGCTATTCATTCACCACCTTCCATCTTGTAACTCTTCAAACACTTGATTTCTTTTAAGTCCCACCTCCTTGACCATTGTTCTCCAGAAGGTCTGCTTCCTGACACTTTAAACATTTACTTGCTCCTGTTGCCTCCTGCCCCCCAGAGCCCTGGTAGTGCGTGGTTATGAGTTTGGCTGTAACCAAAAGTCTGCAATTTGAATCCACCAGCCACTCCTTGGAAACCCTATGGGGCAGTTCTACTCTGTCCTATAAGGTCGCTATGAGTCGAAATCAGCCGGACAGCAATGGGATTGGTGCTGGCGCCCACCCCATCTGAATCTCTTCCTTCTGCGTGTTCATCTCTCTCCAATGGAGCCCAAGCCAGCTATGGGCAGATGGGGAAGGCTCTTTTCTCCCCTTAGCCTATTATTCTCAGGGTGCTGGGCAGGTACCTCCCCTTTGGTGTCCACCCGACAGTGCCCCACATTGTTCTGTGTTCACCTCCTTTCTTGGCTCACTGAGTACATCAAGGGGGAACCCAGCCAATGACATCAGGAATTGGTCCTCCCTCCCGTGCGGCTGGAGCCCTTGGTGGGTGGGCACGCTGTGGAGTGGGGGCCGCCCAAGGTCTGGAATGCCTTGCTAAGCTGGGTGAACTTTATTCTATTGGCAAAAGGAAGTCATTGATGGTTTCGGGGGACAAAATGATGTCCCCCAAGTATGACACCCATAAGATTAAGTCTTGAGGACAGGTTGACTTGAAGCACAGAGTAGCTATAACACAACGGGCCTGTGTTCCCAATGTGTTTGCAGCTATGTAAGCTCAGACCACCTCCGAGTAGACTTACTGGAAGAGCAGTTCCAGGAGGGCTTCGCTTCCGTCAATCACCTCTTGTCCGATGACAAGGTGACAGCTCTGCACCACTCGGTCTATGTGAGGTAAGCGGGTTAGCCAATCACCTGTTGTGTTTGTAATGCCGTGCTCAGCTCTGTGAGGATTCGAGAGGCATGAGGATATTGTCCTAAAGTATGGGAGTGGGTGCCTGGCTGCCTTGGTGAGACTGGGTGGGCACATCAGACTGAAGGTGCAAGAACCCAACCTCAAACAAAGCAAAGGAAGGGAAAGAAAGATAGTAAAAGAACTAATAGTGATGTGTATCTAATGAATGTAGTAATGTGACTATAACATGGTAGATAGTCCAGATATTGGTAACCAGGGTGGGAGGGTGGGAGGGAGGGAGAGAGAGAAAGAGAAAAAGAGAGAGAAAGAAAGAAGGAAAGACTGAAAGAAAGAGGGAGGAAGGGAAGGGACCAGAGAAAGAGAGAGAAAGAGGGAAGAAGGAAGGAAGGAAGGGGGTTAGCCAGTCACTTGTTGCATTTGTAAAGCTGTGCTCAGCTCTGCAAAGATTCAAGAGGCATGAGGGAGGGAGGGAGGGAGGGAGAAAGGAAGGAAGGAAGGAAGGAAGAAACAAGGAAACTTACCCTTCTTGGTTTAAAAGTACTTTAACATCCATCATTCACCGTACACGTTTCCCCTAAGAATGCACGAGGAAGGTCAAACCAGATACCTTAGATGTCAAATGAAGTCAATAAAGTACCTGAAGCTTAGAGGGGCCCCCTGACTTGTCCAGGATAGGTGGCGAGGTAGCCTTGAATTCAAGTTCCATATTCTTTTCCTGACACCTTGGACCAAACCCAGATGTATGTATTCTCTGCTCTGGAAACCACAGGCTTATCAGTCTGTCCATCATATAATTAACAAGCATCCATGGTGAGGCACCCTGGGGCCCATACATCAACTCATAGGGGATACAGTTCATCTCTGGTGTCCTAAAACCCCAGTCTGGTGAAACTAGCTTTCTCTCCAATGCAAAAGAAGTTAGGAAGATTTTGGGATCCCTTTCTCTTCCTTCGGATTCCTTGGTGGTGCAAATGGTTAATGCGCTTGGATGCTAACTGAAAGCTTGGAGGTTCGAGTTCACCCAGAGGTGCCTTGGAAGAAAGGCCTGGCAATCTACTTCTGAAAAATCAGCCATTGAAAACCCTATGGAGCACAGTTCTACCCTGGCACACGTGGGGTTGCCATGAGTCTGAGTTTACTCCATGGCAACTGATTCAACTCGTTCCCTTCCTTAGCAGAAAAGCACATGCCCCACCCCCTAGGTGTCTGCGTGTGTGTGTGTGTGTGTGTGTGTGTGTGTGTGTGTGTGTGTGTGTGTGTGTACCATTTTGGGGGCAATCGCATCACAGTGCTCCGGGAGGAAGCCTTGTCGAAGTGTGTGCATTCCAGGCTTCGAGGGCTTTCTGCCAAGAGGACCCAAGTCCCAGGGCACACCAGATCCCCCAAGGCCAGGATGTGAAGAACAGGGACCTGGGATAAAACAGAAGTGCAGATGACCCCAGTTTATGTTTCTACAACAGAGCTCATGGTGCCTGTTTACTGTCAACTCTGCAAAGCCTAGAAACACTGCTCAGCCGCTCACATACGCATGACTTCCCTGGTTATCTGGTGCTTTAGGATGCATTGTGTGAACTCATTCTCTATGTATGCTTTTGTTAAATAGATGAAAATTGCAATCCATATGCAAGAGCAGAAGAAAAGAGTTTATCATTTATTTTTATCCCAAGATTAAGTAAAAACAAAAACAAACAAAGACAAAAAGGTTGATGTCTCTGGCCTAGGATGGTTATCATTAAGGCTACTTTTGTTCTCGCTTCAGGGAGGGATGTGCTTCGGGCCACGTGGTTACCTTGAAGTGTACAGGTAAGAGTTCTAGCAATGCAAAGAACCTATTGGAAGCCCCCAGTCTCCTCTCTCTCACCCCTGACCGCTCTCACCCTCTGAGGACAGCTCTGATTCCTTCCTTCCGGGTGCCTGGTGGGAACTCTGTCCTCCCACCTGTCTAGGCAGGAGCAGGGGGAGCTGGGTGCACCTGTCAGGTGGGAAGGAGGCATCTCAGCCAGCAGGACCAGGTCTGGGCACTCTGTAGAGTTTTCAGTAGCCTGATTTACTGTCACTCCCCTTCCCTCACTGGGAAAGTACGCACAGGCAGCTCAGAGTCCCAGGCCTGGGGCAGGTGCCCTTGGGTTCCGGCAGGGGAGGGTTCATGCTGCAGGAGGTATGTCTGGAGTGGTCAGGGACATGAGCCCCAGCACCTGCGTCGGTGAGGAGAGGGGCTGCAGGGGATCCCACATGCTCCTGATGAGTTGCTGCTTGATGTCCCCATACTGTTGCCATCATCCTGGAGGCCATGGGCATTAGGGAGGAGGGGGCGCTGCCAACCCCCTACGTGGTGATCAGGGAGGACTCTTTAGTCTGGCAGACTTCTTTATTGCACCTCCATAATAGCCCACCCACACCTTACACTCCTCCAAGGCTCTCTGTGAGGCTGCCCCTCCCTGAGCACCTTTCCCTGGCCCGTCCCACCCCACCCCTCATAGCCCCTATCTCTCCCCAGGGTATGGGCCCTGTGGGGACATCAGCTGTAGGAGAGGGAGGGGCAGGACTCTGACAAGAGTCTTGGAGGGGTGCTTGCAGCCTATGTTCTCCCTGCAGCCTGTGGTCTGAGGTCTGGCTACTCCTCGCGCATCGTTGGTGGGAATATGTCCTCGCTCACACAGTGGCCCTGGCAGGTCAGCCTTCAGTTCCAGGGGTACCACCTATGTGGGGGCTCTGTCATCACGCCCATGTGGATCGTCACAGCTGCCCACTGTGTTTACGAGTGAGTGCTCTGGGCTCGCTGGAGTGGGTCCTCACCTTCCCTCGGGCACCTATCTAGTCCTGGTGTCAGGGTGGGGCGGGCTGACAGACCCGATCATGACAAAGTGGTGGTCAGGTGGAGACCTGACTTCTCACCATGGCTCCTGGCCGTCACCATCATGGGGGTAACTGGTGACTCTGAGCTCATTTTGAGGTCTTTAGAGCTGCAGCTTCTACAGAAAAGGGAGAAAGGAAAGGAAGAACGCTCTTACAGGAGGACCACCAGAAAAGAAGGACTGAGACTTTCCTATGACAGATGACAGCCGATGTGGGGAGGCGTGGGGCATGAGGGTGCCTGCATGGGGCATCAAGGGTTCCCAGAGCAGTCTCTCATGAGCTTACAGTGTAAGAAAACCACAGAAAGGACTTCCAAACACAAAGGTTAGTTCACCTCATTATTTTTACCTCCCTCTATTTTGATGGAGAATGAACCTTGGTGGACCCCTGACATTAAGCAAAGTTGAGCTCAGTTCTCAAATATGGAGAGGTCTTCAGAGGTGAGACCTCTCTGGGAAATAGCTAGGGTGTGGGTCTGTGCTTCTGCAGGGCATGGGAGCTGTGGACAGACTCTGCCTGTCTTAATTTAGCCTGGGATCTCCGGGCTGCCATAACAAAATTCTATGAATAGGGAGGTTTATAAGAACAGAAATGTATTATCTTGCAGTTCTGCAGGCTGGAAGTCCAAATCAGGGTATCAGCCATGTTGACTCCTTCTGAGGCTCTGAGCGAGAATCTGCTCTATGCCTCTCTCCCAGATTCTGGTAGCTCCAGGCATTCCTTGGCTTGCAGCTGTATTGTCACATGGTGTCCTTCCTCTGTCTCTGTCTCTATACGTCTTCTCCTTTATAAGGACACTAGTCATATAGGAAGGAGGCCCTGGCTGGCACAAACAGTTAAGCTCTTGACTGCTAACCAAAATGTTGCAGTTTCAAACCCACCCAGAGGCACCTCAGAAGACAGACCTGGTGATCTGCTTCCAAAAGGTCACAGCCTTGAAAACCCTATGGAAGACAGTTCTACTCTGCACACTTGGGGTCCCTATGTGTCAGAATTGACTCAATGGCAACTAGTTTGATTTTATTATTTTAGTCATACAGGATTAGGGCCCATCCAACTCCAGGATGACCTTATGTTAACCTAATTGATAACATCTTCAAAGACCCTATTTTCAGACAAGGTCACATTCACAAGCGTGAGGGTTAGGACTTCAACTTATCTTTCTGGGGGATACAATTCAATGCACAACACTGAGCATAAAGAAGCTAGGGCAATGGGACTATCTCTTGCCCTGTCACATCTCCCATCATCTCCCTGGTCACTGGCTCTCAGGACAGCTGAGGCCAATAGGTTCAGCGGTTGTGTTTATCCTGTGCTTCATGTCTTGATCTCCTCATTTCAGCCTATACCTCCCCAAGTCATGGACCATCCAAGTGGGTCTAGTTTCCCTGCTGGACAGTCCAGCCCCTTCCCATTTGGTGGAGAAAATCATCTACCACAGCAAGTACAAGCCAAAGAGGTTGGGCAATGACATCGCCCTCATGAAGCTGGCTGGGCCACTCACGTTCAACGGTATGACTGAGTTTCCTTGTTATTCTGTTTCTTTTCATTTGTTTCAAGAGAATTTTTTGTTGCTTGTTGAATCATTTTGATGATGGCTGCTTTACAGTTCTTGTCAGATAATTCCAGCATCTGATTCATCTCGTTGTTGGCATCATTCGATTATCATTTCTCACACATGTTGTGATTTTCTTGGTTCTGGGTATGACAGGTGATTTTTGATTATATCCTGGACATTTTGCCTATTATATTAGGAGGCTCTGGGTCTTATATAAACTTTCAATTTTAACAGACAGTTCCTCTGTTTAGGATTAGTGTGTAGGTCCTAGCCTACTTTTGTGGACTGTGGTTCCAATGACAATTTCTTTTCAGAGCCTTAGTGGTGCTCCTTTGGTTGGTGTGGTTTATCTGGTGCCGTTGGGTCTCCCACTGGTCCTTGCTGGTATGACCTGTGGGTGGGGAGGAGCTTCCCGAGGCTAGGCCACCTGGTGCTCTAGGTGGGAAAAGGGAGTCTTTGGCCCTTGGGACAAAGCACCCTGGGCTGGGTGCTTGTTATGACAGGATCCTCCTGCCAGTACCACAAGCTGCCCGGTGTTTCTAGGTGAACGGGAGAGTCTCCATCTCAGTGGGGAAAGAGAGCGCTTTCGAAGCTAGTCAGCTTGTTGTGGTGGTCCTCTCTGTCGGCCATTTCTTAACAAGCTAAAAGAGGACAAGCATCTTCAGCAATCTGGAACCACTCAGAAAATTCTGTCCAAACCTGCTATTGAGGTTGGCAGGCTCAAAAGGGCCCTGTTTCTCCATGGGAAACCTCAAGTCCTGCCTTCTAGAGGTTACAAAAACACCAGAAGAGCCATACAGGATGGAACTTTCAAACATTTTGTAGATGCAAACAAAGCACTCATGACGAGCCCTACTCCTAAATAAATTAAAGTCCCCCTTTGGAGTCCCTCAGTGGTGCAAACGGAAAATGCACTTGGCTGCTAATCGGAAAGTTGGAGGTTTGAGTCCACCCAGAGGCTCTTCGGAAGAAAGACCTGGTGATCTACTTCTGAAAGATCAGCCATTGAAAACCCTATGGAGCACAGTTCTACTCTGACGCACATGGGGTCACCATGAGTTGTAATTGACTAGACGGCAACTGGTTTACTGGCTTCCTCTCCAAGTGCACACAGCCTGGACTACAGGCAGAGCCTAATAAACAAGGTGAATCTCCCCTTATTGGAGAGGGATTCTGGCCCAAGACCAGCTGCAGGTCTGACCTGGCAGAGCCATCCCTGAGCTTGTCATATCGCACACATAATGCTTCAAAACAAATATTTCTAGAGAAACAGATAGAAATTGTAATGGTGGTGCTGGTTTGTTAATTATTATTCATGATATTCTGGTTATAAAACATTAGGTGCCAGCACTTATACTTTGATATGAATAAAAATGAGTCCCCCTTATTCCTTCTCTACCTTTCTATTATTGCCATGCCCAGGAAAGCTTAGTACTTCTCAGAAGGTGTTCACATGAAAACCCCATGCCCCACTCATTGTGTGTGGGGATTGATGGCAGGCTTATGTAACATCCCACACCAACTAGCAAACTTGTTAACTCTAAATGTTTTAGGAAGGATAGGAAAACTCATGCAGCAAATCTCTGTAAGGCAACGTGCCTGTGGTCTAGACCGAGGTGGGTAAACTATGGCCTGTGGGCCAGTTCTGGCCCATTGCTCATGTTTGCAAATAAAGTTTTATTGGAACACAAGCACACCCATTTGCTTACATATTGCCTATGGCTGCTCTCACACTGTAATGGCAGGATCGAGTAGTTGCAACAGAGACAGTATGACCTGCAAAACCTAAAATACTTACTTTTAACCCTTTACAGAAAAAGTTTGCCAATCTCTGGTCTAGATTTACTCAATTACAACAGCTAGGGCTGTTTTTGCTCGAAAACATTATGGTAAGATAGAGGGTCAGCAAAAACAAGAGAAACCTTCGATGAGATGGATTGACACAATAGCCACAACAATGGGCTCAAACATACCAACAATTGTGAGGATGGTGTAGGACGAGGCAATGTCTCATTCTGTTACACATAAGGTCCTCATGAGTCAGAGCCAACTCATCAGTAACCACCAGCAGCAGCAGCAGCAGCAACAGGACTGCTTTACAGTTTTAAGGGCTCCAGGGGAGTCCCTGTTCTGACTAATAGCTTTCAAATTACCCAGGGCTTAACTGTTTTTTGGGAGATCATTATGAGCTTCTCAGAGACATAAACATGGATGAGACTGTTTCTCGGACTACTGTTTCAACTGAGTTGTTTCCCCTTTAAACAGAGATGGTCCAACCAGTGTGCCTGCCCAACTCGGAGGAGATTTTTCCCGATGGGAAGGTGTGTTGGACATCAGGATGGGGGGCCACAGAAGATGGAGGTCAGTGGTCTGGATCATGATTCTGAGCCCAGGGAGCTGGGGTGGGGCCCACACACAACCCGCTGCCTTCCAATGTCCCCATGTAATGCTCCATGTGATGTCCAGAGGTCCCGGGTAGGGGGTGCGTGTCAGCTTCTCAAAACACATGAACGACTGAGTCAATGGTGGGCCATCAGTCTGGTTCCACTTGTCTTGACACAACATGATATTACAGGCTTTGTCAGGATAGAAATATAAAACAAAGGAAAACTGTCAACACCCCTTGGTGAAGAGACTTTCGCTAACACATGAGATGGTTTCTTTCCTCTTACCTCCTTCCTCCTCCTCCCCCAAGTCAACTAAGTACATCGGAGCCCATGTATTACAGAACCCCGCAACGTTTATTCTGAAGTCAAAGACTTATAACAGCTGAAGAGTTTTTGTTTTGTGGGACTTTGGAAGATGTGTTATTTCATCTGACGGTGATCAAGTAGAAAAGGCAAACAAACAGGATCTTACAGCTATAATAATAATAAAAGTAGTCATGTTAATAATAGTAATAATAAATGCAAATAAAACCTATACCTTCCTTTTATCACTATGGGGCTCAAATATGGTAACATTAATTGCTTTCCCTGTTAGTGGGAAGTTCAGTGTTTTCATCTAGAGACCTATTAGTTGACCCCCTTGGCCCCCGAGTGCTTACGGCATCCAGAGGCTAACTCCATCTGAAAGACCTGTGGGGTCTTGCTTGCCCCAACTCCTACCCTGGCTCAGGGCAACTTACAGCTCTTTGGCATTTCAAGCTCACCCACTGGGCTAAAGCCCAGCTTTGGTCTAGGTGCTTCCAGCACCTTCAGAACCAGTGCCCCTGAACCCCTGGTTTGTGGTGGGGACCAGGGTCACCAATCTATGCTCCCCTTCCTCTCCTGGTGAGTTCTCATGAATTCTCATTCAAGACCACCCAGCCCACCAGCCTGATACTAATGATGTTGGACTCTGAAGAGGAGGGGCTGAAAATAGCTCTTTCTCTCGGGAGGTGCAGGATCCCTGTGCAGATTTGCTCATCTTTTAGGTGGTGATCCAGTCTGTCCACCACAAAAGGCCTGATTAGCACTTTCTCCACCCTCCTGCCTGTGTTGGAAGCTTCTCCTACAAACTCCCTAGTTCTCTTTCACCATGCACCCTGCTACTCCAACGTTATCAAGCACTTACCCTGTGCCAGATGCTGAGCTGAATGTTTCAGCGTTATACCATCTGATCCTCATGGCAGTCCCTGAACGGGTGTCTTAGTTTTCTACAGCTGCCATAAAAAAATACAACTAGGTGGCTTATCAGAATAAAAACTCATTGTCTCACAGTTCTGGAGGCCAAATTAGGGTATCAGTCCTGTCAATTCCTTCTAAGGCCATTGAGGGAGAATCTGTTCTATGCCTCTCTCCCAGCTTCTAGTGGCTCCTGGAAATCCTTGTTGTTCCTTGGCTTGTAGATGTATTCTCCTATAGTGTCTTCTCCTATGTGTGATTCTGCCTCTGTGTCTCTTCTTCCCTTTGGTAGGACACCACTCAGAAGGGATCAGGACCCACTCTACTCTGGTATGACCTCTTTAACTTAACTGAGAACATCTTTAAAGAAAGATCTTGTTTCTAACAAGGTCACATTCACAGGTAGAGAAGTTAGGACTTAAATATATCTTTCCTGGGGGACATAATTCAATCCATTACAGGGGTTATTATTATTGGACTCAGTCTGTGGGTGAGGAGACTGGGGCTGAGAGACATTGAGCACCTTGCTCAGGCTCACGTGACCAGGAGGTAAGCTCTGGGATTCCAAGTCATGCTTCCCTGCCCATGTCCCTCTGAATATTACTTATTCAAGAACTTGGAGTGTCTGACGCCCATTATTTCATTGTCCTCACAGAATCCTGGTATCACGTTCAGCCCAGTGTTATGGCCAGGCAGATCCCACTGCAAAGACTGTAGACTTAAGAGTGCATTCAGGAAGCCCATCATGAAAAATGGTGTGACTCACACTCATTGCATGCTTACAATAAAGGTTTTGAGACTCAAGATTCACACATCCCCTGCTGATATATGCTATCGTTGTTAGGCACCATCAAGTCGATTTCAACTCATAAAGACCCTACGTGACAGAGTAGAACTGCCCCATAGGATTTTCTAGGCTGTAATCTTTACAGGAGCAGATAGCCAGGTCTTTCGCCCATGGAGCTCCTGGGTAGGTTCAAACCACCAACCTTTCAGTTAGCAGCTGAGTGCTTAACTGTTGAGTCACCAGGGCTCCTTTCTGATATATGCTAGAGGAATGGAAATAGAGGGTTTCTCTGCTTTAAGCCCATAAAACACAAACATAACTGGGTTTGCAAACAAGTAAATTTAGAGAGTGTTGATCCCTTCACAAATTGATCCACCCCAGGTGTATCAGTTTCCTGTGGCTACTTGTTATGGGTTGATTTGTGCCCCCCAAAAAGATTAGAGTCCTAGCCCCTAGTACCTGTGAATGTGACATTATTTGAAAATAGGGTCTTTGCAGATGTAATTAGTTAGGTTAGCATGAGGTCATACTGGAATAGGGTGGCTGTAATCCAATCTGGGAAACCCTGATGATGTAATGGTTAGGAGCTACAGCTGCTAACCAAAAGGTCGGCAGTTTGAATCCACCAGGCACTCCTTGGAAACTCTGTGGGGCAGTTCTACTCTGTCCTATAGGGTTGCCTTGAGTCAGAATTGACTCGATGGCACTGGGTTTGGTTTTTGGGTTAATCCAATCCGAGTGGTGTCCTTATAAAAGAGGAGAAGGCACACAGAGGTAGGCACAGAGGGGAGACGGCCATGTGAAGATGGAGGAGAGATTGGAGTGATGTGTCTACAAGTTTAGAAACTCTTGTAGCTACTGGAAGCTGAAAGAGACGAGGAAGGATCTTCCCCTACAACATGGCCCTGCTGACACCCTGGATTTGGACATCTGGCTTCCAGAAATTGTGAGAGAATGAATTTCTATTGTTTTAAACCATTTGTGTTGTGGTCTTTTGTTACAGCAGCCCCAGGAAACTCATACACTACGGTAACAAATTATCACAAACTTAGTGGCTTAAAACTACACAAATTTATTATCTTATAGTTCTGTATGTCAGAAGTAAAAAGTCGGCCTCAGTGGGCTAAAACCAAGCTGCATTCCTTCTGGAAGCTCTAAGGAAGAATCTCTGACTTCTCCAGCTTCTAGAAGCTTCTGCTTGGCTTGTGACCCCTTCCTCTATCTTCAAAGTCAGCAGTGCAGCATCTTCAAATCTCTCTCTGACTCTGACCTCTGCTTCCATCATCTCATCTCCTTCTCTGACTCTTTTAAGAACCCTTGTACTTGCACTGGGTCACCCAGATAATCCAGGATAACCTCCTCATCTCACAGCCTGTACCTTTATCACATCTGCAAAGGCTCTTTTGCCACATATGATAACACAGTCGCAGGTTCCAGGGATGAGGACCTGGACATCTTCAGGGAACAGTTTTCTTCTGACCACCTGGGGTTCTGTCAAGATGTTGTGTGTCATGTGACCTCTGTGGGCCTTGGTTTCCTTTTCTATAACTTGGGTTGCTGTGAGGTCCAAATGGTCTGGTGTGTGTCAAACACTTGATCCAGGCCCAGCCCCCTAGGGAGGGCCGTGTTGGCTCCCATTGCCATCACCCAACACCTTCTCCAACATCTTGGACACTCGAAAGTCAATGGTATGAAGCCAGGGGCCCATGTGGAAGGGAGCAAAGCTGTAAAGTTTGATGGTGCTTCACAACAGACTGAGTCTTCTCATCCCACTTGACAGGGCTGCAGCCTTGTTGGTCATGTGTCATGTCAGGTGAGGTGTCCCTGTCTTAGTCCTCTAGTGCTGCTGTAACAGAAATACCACAAGTGGATGTCTTCAACAAAGAGAAACTTATTCTTTCACAGTCTAGTAAGCTAGAAGTCCAAATTCAGGGCATCAGCTCCAGGGGAAGGCCTTCCCTGTTGGCTCTGGAGGAAGGTCCTTGTCATCAATCCTCCCTTGGTCTGGGAGCGTCTCAGTGCAGGAATCTCAGGTCCAAAAGATGTGCTCTGCTTCCAGCACTGCTTTCTTGGTGGTATGAGGGCTCTATGTCTCTCTGCTTGCTTCCCTTTCTTTTATCTCTTGTAAGATAAAACGTGGTGCAGGCCACACCCCAGAGAAACTCCCTTTACATTGGATCAGGGGTGTGACAATCCCACCCTAATCCTCTTTAACATAAAATTACAATCACAAAAAAGAGGACAACCATACAATACTGGGAATCATGGCCCAGCCAAATTGATACACACACTTTTGGGGGGACACAATTCAATCCATGACAGTCCCCTTGCCCCCAAGTCCCCAACACAGGTCTCTGAATCCCGAGTGGGCTTCCTGCTCACTGCACCTGCCCGCACCTGCTTTGCCACAGGTGATGCCTCAGCTGTGCTGAACCACGCAGCCGTCCCACTGATTTCCAACAAGGTCTGCAACCACAGGGACGTGTATGGCGGCATCATCTCACCCTCCATGCTCTGCGCGGGCTATCTGAAGGGCGGCATAGACAGCTGCCAGGTAAGGAGGGGCACGGTGACCTGGGGCCATGGCAGCAAGCAAGGTGAGGTTCTCCCGTGGTGACACAGTTACCATCAGCGTTGTCTGTGACTGACCCAAAAGCAAATTTATAGGGTGTGGGAAGGACATTTGTTTAAGATACTGTTCCCTCTCCTGGCTGGCTGGGCTGTGTTTGCAAAGTCTTCCTCTCTGCTTTGGGGTTGCGTGGAGGGAGGGTTCTCCTGGATGGTTTCCACCCAGCTTGATTCTCAGAGTTTGCAGAGGAGTAAGGGAGCGGAAGAGTCCCTGGAAGAAGCAAACAGTTAAGTGCTCAGCTGCTGATTGAAAACTTAGAGGTTCAAGTCCACCCAGAAGCACCTTGGAGAAAGACCTGGTGGCCTCCTTCCAAAAGGTCACAGCCATTGAAAACTCTATAGCACATGGTTCTACTCTGACACCCATGGGGTTGCCAGGAGTTGGGATTGTCTCCATGGCAACTGGTTAAGGGTGGGGGGACGCAGGTGGGAACCAGTGAATCTGGGCCTCCAAAAGCCACAGTTGCTGGGAACTCCAGTACTCCCTGGTGGTCCATCTGGAGGTCAGCTAAAAGCCCCAACCAGGATGCCTCTCCCTCTGGGAGCACCCCCTCAGCTGTGCCCAGCTGCCCTTGACCTTCATGAGGTCAGTGTGTCTAGAGTCTGGTAGGAAAACACAGCCTGGAGGGAAACTATTCCAGAAGGGCCTAGGGATCCCCACCATGGGGAGTGCTAGAGACCATTCTAGAAAGTCTCTGAGATGTGGATGCAGAGCCATCCTCCTGCCATATTTCTGTAATGCTGTGAAGGGGAACTACAGCTATGACAAGGAAAACCACATTGTTCTGCTGATTTTTGTTTGTGTGTTTTCATTTAGGGAGATAGCGGGGGACCCCTGGTATGTCAAGACAGGAGGGTGTGGAAGCTGGTGGGAGCAACGAGCTTTGGTATTGGCTGTGCCGAGGTGAACAAGCCCGGAGTCTACACCCGCATCACTGCCTTCCTGGACTGGATCCACGAGCAGCTGGAGGTGGGTGTGGCGCCCCTCCCCTGGTGGAGCACCCCTTCCCCAGCTCACTCCGTCATGTTATTCACCTTCTAGGTAACCCTTTGAGTATTACTCAAACCCTGCTATAAAGAACCAGGGAGTGATAATCAGTTGTCAATTCTACAAGCAGTGATTTAGGGGCTTCTGGAGCCCTGGTGGCATAGTGGTTAAGAGCTTGGCTGCTAACCAAAAGGTTGGCAGTTTGAATCCACCAGCTGCTCCTTGGAAACCCTATGAGGCAGTTGTTCTACTCTGTCCTGTAGGGTCACTATGAGTCGGAATCCACTTGACAGCAATGGTTTTTTTGATATGGTAATTTTATGTTTACCTTCTTGAGGAATTGGTTGCTTCTTTTGAAAGTAAGTGTGAGGGCCTTCCACGAGCTCACATATCTTGAGCAAATTGTCCCATTTATTAGTCTATGGTGCTGCCTGCCACATCACCTTTGTTTCACCTACTACTACCTGTCTACACCACCACCACCAGTTGACATCAAGTCAATTCCGACTCATGGTGACCCCAAGTGTGTCAGAATACAACTGTGCTCTATAGGGTTTTTAGTGACTGTGATCTTTTCGAAACATATCACCAGGCCTTTCTTCTGAGGTGCCTCTGGGTGGATTCAAACTGCCAACGTTTTGGTTACTAGCCAAGCACTTAACCATTTGCATCACCAGGGACTCCTTTTTCTATCTAGTTGGGCTTAAAAACAAAATTGTTCTGACTCAAACTGGAATTTAGGAATACACTGCTAAGAGCTGGACAGTCCATGTTGGAAAAATCTCAGGTCAATGATCCAAATTCAGAGGTGTTTTTAGTTTGGAGGTGAACATGGGTTGGAGAGCTTTTTAATACCTGTCTAAGATCCATCCTCACAGAGCTGCAGCTCCCTCAGTCAGAGGCCACCCTTGTCCCCATTAATCATGTACGTCCCCTCAAGAACAGCCAGACGCTTTACGCAGGGTGAAATGCAGGTGTCCACTCAACCGTAATGTTGGAAAGATGGCATGAAGATCTAAAAAAAAACACCTGTGCTTTCATTTTCAGAGGGATCTGAAAACTTGAAGGGGAAGAGGACAGCCATTACCTCGAGTTCCTGCCATGGCGGACACAGCCCCATCCTTCCATGGGTTCTTGTTGGAAACTTTGGACAGCAGCACAAGTCTGGCACTTAACAGCAGAGCCACAGGGAGGCGTACCTTCCCATTCCTCTGCACCTAGGACCAATGGTTTCTAACACCACCAACAAACCACTAGGGCGTTGGACTAAAATGACCTTGAAGTTCCTTTCTGACCTTCACTGAGAACAAATGCAAAAACGCTTCCTAAGTACTATCTTTTCCCACTTTTCCATTTCATTTTCCCTACAGGGGTCCTTCAAAATTACTAACAAGACAGGCAAAGGTCACATGAAAAGGAATCGAGAGTCACTTGAAAAAGAAGTGTCCACATCCAACTGCATGAGTGCAGTCACTGTAGATTTAGACGTCGGCACGTTCTTACTTCTAGGGACCAGAACCAAACCAACATTTTCTGCTTCTGACATCTTGTTTCACATGTTGGGAGCTTCATCTATTAAATCCTCCTTTTAACGCTTATTTTCATTACTTCTTTGTAACTTTTGGTGCTTGGTGTATTATTGTCCCTTGCTTCCAAATAACTTATGTTCTCTAATGCATTCATTTGTCTTGGAAGAAGTACAACCAGAATGCTCCTTAGAAGGAAGGATGGTGAGACTACGTCTTACATACTTTGGACATGTTGTCAGGAAGGATTAGTCCCTGGAGAAGGACATCATGCTTGGTAAAGTAGAGAGTCAACGAAAAAGAGGAAGACCCTCAACAAGATGGATTGACACAGTGGCTACAACAATGGGCTCAAGCATAATGATTGTGAGCATGGCGCAGGACCGGGCAGTGTTTCATTCTGTGGTACATAGGGTCGCTATGAGTCAGAACAGACTTGACGGCACCTAACAACAACAATGCATTCATTAATTGGAGCTTCTTGGAACTCCTACCGACTGCTCATGTGAACTGAAATCATAAGCTTAGTTCCAGAGGCTTCGTTACTTTTATCTCATCTACAACCAAAAAAACCAAACCCGTAGCTGTCAAGTCGATTCGGACTCATAGTGACCCTATAGGCAGAGTAGAACTGCCCTATAGGGTTTCCAAGGAGCGCCTGGTGCATCTGAACTGACAACCTTTTGGTTAGAAGCCGTAGCTCTTAAAGACTACACCACCAGGGTTTCCATCTCATCTATATACATTGTGAATTATGCATTTTTCTGTTAGAACAGATTTCTTAATAGATCAGAGTTATCTCATACGCTATCATAGCACTCAGTGCAGAGTAAGAAAAGACAAAGTACTGGGGTAAGATAGGGCCATCGAAACCCCACACAGCATCTACTGAAGGCAGATAGAATAGAAGATCGCATATCATCAAGAAGGCAATGACTTCCCTATATCTCACTACAAGTCCCACCAATCAATCATGCACCTGAAGACTTAGAGACCCCTCTAGGTTAACCATACACCTCTGTAGTTCTCATAATACACACACATAACCCAGGAGGGACTACCTACTCACTGATGCTTTATCACAAATTAATTCGTGAGAATATGAACCAGTTGCTTTGCCTTGAGCCAACGGTAGACAAGTAAGTTTAAAAGAGAGCAGAGATGGGTTCAGGTGAATTGGGGAGGGAAATAGCTCCAGGGAGCTACAAGAGGACAGTGGGTCTCCTGGGACGGGTATGAGATGGGGGGGTGGTGGAGAAAACAAGGGGAGGGGTTCTAAAGGGGAACTGGCCGTTTAATAATTGTATTTGGTTTCAACCCATCACTTAGAGTTGCCACACAGACGTTTACGTATGTCAGAAAATGACAAAACCATTTTCAAGTATTTTTGCCCATTTCTTTCTGAAAGTAGCCATAGTTCATGTACTGCTGATCCAAGTTGTAAAAAGATAAAAGATTTCATATACAATCATCTCAACTGAGAAAATGTGACTGACTTTTGTGTGGCGTCAGCAGAAATGTATTTCAAGCCTGTTGCGTTTTCATCTTTCTTGAGTTATTACTGAGTTTTGCTATGATATCTTTGCTGTCTTACAATCTTCTTTGGAAAAGTCTTGGATAATGGTAAGAAGCCAAACCCAAAACAAAACTGGTTGCCGTCAAGTCAATTCCAACTCATGGTGACCCCGTGTGTTGCATAGTAGAACTGTGCTCCATAGGGTTTTCAAGGCGGTGACTTTTTGGAAATAGAACAGGTCTTTCTTCTGAGGTGTCTTTGGGTGGGTTTGAACTGCCAACCTCTCTGTTAGTAGCTGAGTGCTTAACCGTTTGTGCTACCCAGAGGCTAATCAGTGTGTACTGTGTGCCTGACCCTGTTCTATGAGTGTTTCATATGTTAACCTATTTCATCTTCACAACCCTTCTGTGACAGAAGGGCTATCATTAGCCTCATTTTGTACATGAGGAGAGTAGGGTGGGGAGGAGGGGAGTGACTTTCCCAAGCTCACACAGCCAGCCAATGGGTACCCAGGATGCAGACCGGGTACAGCATACCAGCAGGAATGAAAGCAATGTGTGGAACTGAACTCTTTGGCGTTTGAGACTAAAGGGAGTTTGTACCACCAGTTGTAACCCATCTGAAGCCATACTAATATTTCAGCGTTGTGATCAACTTCTCCCTCCTCTGGAGTCATTGGAAACCCTGGTAGCGTAGTGGTTAAGAAAAAAGGTCGGCAGTTCGAATTCACCAGGCGCTGCTTGGAAACTCTATGGACAGTTCTACTCTGTCCTATACGGTCGCTATGAGTTGGAATCGACTTGATGGCAACGGGTTTATGGAGTCATTTGCTGGCTCCCCCTGTAGGCTGATGGGACGGAGCTATGTGTGATTTGACGGTTTCCTTTTTTCCATGGATAAAGCATACTTCCTACCTCACCCCTGAAAGCCAGGCCAAGGTGGGAGCAGGGGTAAATTATCCAATGCTTACCAGATCATCTATAGTGAAAAATTTCACATTTTTTTCACCACACAAAAGATTCTGCTTCTAGGTATGGCTGGCACCTGTCTCTCTCCTAACCCTACAGCACCTTCCTATAGAATCAAAGCCTCTTTTCACATTTACAATCCCTGATAGGGGTGGATGACCCAGTAAGCAAGGTCTGCGGGGGCTTACTTGTGCTCATAATAATCTGTAGTGAACAATTTCACATGGATTGGTGTCATGTAATCTTCTTTGAAAATGTTTTAGACAATGATGAGAAACCAAACCAAAAACCAAACTGGTTGCCTTCGAGTCAACTCCGACTCATGGCGACCCCATGTGTTACAGAGTAGAACTGTACTCCACAGGGTTTTCAAGGCTGTGACCTTTTGGAAATAGATCATCAGGTCTTTCTTCTGAGGTGGCTTTGGGTGGGTTTGAACTGCCAGCCTCAAAGATGTGGTGAAACCCATGTGAACTTGTTCACTACAGATGATCTGGTAAGCAAGGTAAGCACCGTGCTTACCTTGCTTATTAGATTATCCACCCCTGGGAAGGATGCAGGAGAGAACGTCCTGGCTGCAGCATTCCTAACCAGTGGTCTCTTCTGGAGAAACGACCAAACAGACCTGCCACAGACAAGATGGGCTGGCCTCCCCTGGCCGGCTTGGACCTGAAGAAGCATCTGTGCAAGGTCCATGCCCAGTTAGTTAATGAGTGGAGGGATCCTCACCTGCACTCTCGTATCCAGGACAGGACCCAGGGAACCACTTCTCTCTGTCTCTCACTCCCCTCTCCCTCCACACTCTCTCTGCAAATCTCTCTCTATCTCTATTTCTCTTTCCCTCCTTTCCCTCCCTCTCTCTATTGTTCCCTCTCCCTTCTCCCCCTCCCTCCCTCTCTCCCTCTCTCCCTTTCTCTCTGTATATCTCTCTCTCTCTGTACTCTCTCTTTCCCCCTCTCCTTAGATATGTTAGTATTTGATATGGCTTTCCTTTAAAATTTCTTTAAAATTATAGAATGCTTTATAATATTATGGAAACCCTGGTGGTGTAGAGGTTAAGAGCTACAGCTGTCAACAAAAAGGTCGGCAGTTCGAATCCACCAGGCGTTCCTTGGAAACCCTATGGGGCAGTTCTACTCTGTATTATATGGTTGCTATCAGTAGGAATCGACTTGATGGTAACTGGTTTGGTTTTTGGTTTTATGAGTAATATTATAGAAAGTTTGGAGTCAAGAGTGTTAAAAATTGATCAACAACGTCGATAATGTAGGTGCCTGTGAGAACTGTTAACACTCTTCTCCGTCTTCTAATAGGGTTTCTAGACCAACTCAGAGGTCACCTGCTGACATCAATGAACGCCTTCATTGCTTATATGGAAAAACTGCTGAAGCAGAGCAAGAATCCAGGTTTATAAACTCATAACCTGTCACACCGTGTCACTGAGACCAGCCCAGCAGCATCACTGGTGGTAGAAGACGTTCAAGGTGTGGGCACGATTTTATTAGTCTCGGTGTCGGAGGTTGTAAACGCAGTGTAAATGCAAACGCTACCGCTGTGACGTGGATCTAAAAAAGTGAGACCCCCCCATTACAGCTACGCCAGGATTGTGAGCGTGTGTAAGGACTACGCCTGTTCAAAATGGGCAGATGTATGTTCCTGATGACTTGGCCCCCAGCAACGAGGCAGCAAAGGGATTGCCCCAGTGATGTAGAAACTTATTGATGATCAAAAACAATAAAGCCTCCGCTGCATAAGCATTAAGTAACATTGACTTCAATCAAATAATTTAGATAAAGTTAGAAGTATTACTCATTGGACCACTTTTTCCCCACACAGAAGAAGACCTCATGGAAGTTGCTTCCGTCTTGGAGACTTGGACACAATGTTCTCGCTGTCTCTACGGGGCCTGTAGGAGGCGCTCACTATCCTTCTGTTTGTGAGCGACTACTTGAGATGGGCTGTGTTCCAATTCCTATGTCTCTTCTGGGCTGCCTAAAGGGTCTGAGTTTTTTTCCCTGGAATTTGTGAACTCATAGAGATAAGTCACACTTTCTTTGGGACTCCCATGGTACTTGTGTGTGTGTGTGAATGTGTGAGTGTGACTGTGTGACTGTGTGTGGGCATGAGTGTGGCTGTATGCATGAGTGTGTGAGTGTGTGTGTATGTGTGTGAATGAGTATGGTGAATATAAGAGTGTGAGAGTATGTGTGAGTGTATGTGTACACATAATACGGTGACACTTACATGGCAAGGCGGTTGTTTCTGACCCGTCTCCCAGTCTAAGCTGACAGCTCCCTGAGAACAGGGCCGTGTTCCCGTCACTTGTCTGTTCCCAGTGCCCAACCCAGTACCTGCTACCCCAACACTAGTGGAGGGAACAAAGATGGCTATAAAATAAAGACACCACCTCAGTGGACTTGGTCAGATGCTATTGTTTCATAAACAAGCACGTCTTTGGTTTGGAAGCAGAAGACAACCAACCTAAAGGTAACATTTAGAATTTTAATGATGTGATTTATAGGAAAGCCTCCATATTTCTCTAGTTTAAAATACAAAAATGACTACTCAATGTGGGAAAATTGAGCCCTGTTCCATCACCATTCCCATACTCTATGCTGGTCTATCCTAGAATGAGCACGATCGTGGAAAAGATACAGTGACTCCAAGTTTAGTTCACAGAAAAATGGTCTGGCTACAGGGTGAGAAGTTACAAAATAGAGGATGCTTTCGCTTTTTAAAGAATGAAAAGGATACTCATGCTCTGTAAAAATCTGTCCACTCTTTTGGGATTGGGGAGCTGGACTCTTCAGACACATTTTCTGTATGAGGATTTTTTTTCCCTCCATAAAGATCTTTTACGGTTCTTTAATCAGGTTTATTTTTGTCATTTTTGTAAATGATATCTTTTTCGAAGTGAATTTTTGAGGTACAGCACATATACAGAAAAATGCATACACAAATCATAAGTGTATGGCTCAGTGAGTTTTCACAAAGTGAACACAACCATGTAACCATCACCCAGATCAAGAACTAGAATGTCACTTGTACCCCTAAAGCCTCCCCCATGTCCCCTTCAGCTATCACCCTCCAAAGAATAACCCACTGTACAGACTTTATCACCACAGATTATTGTTGTTAGTTGCCACCAAGTTGATTCCGGTTCATCGCGACCCCGTATGTGTCAGAGTACAACTATTCCACAGCGTTTTCAAGGCTGTGACCTCTCAGAAGCAGATTTCCAGGCCTGTCTTCCCAAGTGCCTCTGGGTGCATTTGAACTGCCAACCTTTTGCGCCACCTAGGGGCCTAAGCTAGATTAGTTTTGCCCTTTTTGAGCTCAATACGGATTCTCCTATGTCTGACTTCTTTTGGTAACAATCTATTTGTGAGATTAATCCATGTCATTGAATGTTCTATGAGAGTTTTTGACAGTATTTTTCTTTTCCTTCCTCTTTATCCTAGGTGCAGGCTAGAAGCTTCTGCTCCTCCTTTCCTCGCTGGGAGCAGAGCAGTGAATGGAATGTTGCAGAAAGGGCCGAAGTTTGCTATGCTCTCATGCACACATGGGCCACCTCCCAGCCTCTTTCTGCACCAGGAGTCCCTGGCGCAGGGACACTGTGCCTGTGACGTGCCCTTCTCTTTTGTCTGTCCCTAGGAGGGTCCAGCAGAGACAAGGGAGCCGCCAGGAAGGGATGTTGGGCAGGAGACACGCATGTTGGTGTATTGTAATTTGCATGATTCTAATGGTACCCAACACAGCACTCAAACAGCATGCTCATTTTTTGGCGGCACCGAGGACGACAGGGTAAGGAAGGGCAAGGGAGAGAAGGGAACAGTCCCTAGGACAGAGTGCTCCTGGTTAGCATGCCCACCCGCAGCGAGCCCTCTTCAAAGAAAACCTAGAAACTTCTGGGGCCTGGCCACCAGGTGGGGCTTCCAGGGCCAGCAGCCACCCCTACCCGTGCTGAGCTGCCTTCTGGGCCTGTGTCCTTGGCTCTGCATCTCACCTTCCTCCTGGCCTGTTAGATCTCCCTGTGAGGAAGAATGGCTAGAGAACTTTGGAGGTCTGTTTCATACCAGACCAGAACTACTTCCTGTGACACTACTTGAAGATTAAAACAACAAAAACAAAAAAAACCCCACAGTTGTTGTCAAGTGGATTCCAACTCATGGCGACTCCCTGTGTGCCAGAGTAGAACTGTGTTCCATAGGCTTTTCAATGGCTGATTTTTTTCGGAAGTAGATTGCCAGGTATTTCTTCCAAGCTATCTCTGGGTGCACTCGAACCTCTAAACTTCTGGTTAGCAGCCAAGCGTGTTAACTGTTTGCACCACCCAGGGACTGTGAATTGGCCTCAAGCTAACAACAGGAAAACAGGCTAGACAGCCAGGCAGGCATCTCGACCTCAGGAGTTTGTAACTCATTCTAGAGTCTGTAACTCATTTCATTCCGAAGCACATAGGTCTTTATCTTCCTGAGACTCGGTTCTTTCAGCTGTGAAATTGTAAGAAGAATTCTGCATCCCTAAGGCTCGGCAAGAACCCCTAAGCGAGAGACCTTTGTAAGTGGTAGGGAGTCGTACATGAGTCTGTTATCTTTCTTATCGTCTTGGCATTGTTATGCCATGGAGGAGGGGTGAGGCCTCCATTAAAGGCTGAAGATTTAGTTTAACCACTTCCTGGGCTTATTCACACGCCCTCAGGAAAGAAGACCATTGACAACCGCACAGAGGGTTGTTGAAAATAACCATAAAATTATTTTTTAGTTTTTTTGGTTATATAGTCACAAGAACTATAATTTCAGAAGCACATTTGTATTGGACTAACACTTTTTTTTTAATTGAAAATGTTATTGAGATAATTGTAGATTCACATGCAGTTGTCAGAAATAATAGAGATCCCTTTTGGAAACCCTGGGGGTGCAGTGGTTAAGAGGTATGGCTGCTAACCAAAAGGTCGGCAGTTTGAATCCACCAGACGCTCCCTGGAAACTCGATGAAGCAGTTCTACTGTGCTCTATAGGGTTGCTATGAGTTGGAAATCGACGGCAGGAGGTTTGGTCTTTCTGGTTGCACGCTTTGCCTAGTTTTACCTGATGATGACATTTTGCAAAGCTGTAGTACGATTTCTCGACCAGGATATCGGCATTGACAAAATCCACTGGTCTTATTCAGATCTCCTTGGTTTTACTTGTACTCTGTATGTGTGCGTGTGGATGTGTGAGTTTTCTGTACAACTTTATTGTCTCTGTAAGTTCTGGTATTCACTTCTACCGCGAAGATGCTCAGTGTTTCATCACCGCAAGGATCCCTCATGCTGTCGTTTATAACCACTCTCACTTCCCACCTTCCCCCACCTCCTCTTTCGCTCCTGGCAACCAGTAATCCATTCTTTTTTAATTTTTTTAAATTTTGTCATTTCAAAAATATTATACAAATGAAATCATTCAGTATGCAACCTTTTGGAAGTGGCTTTTTTCACTCAGCGTAATTCACTGGAGATCCATCCTGGTTGTTGTATACATCAATAATTCATTCCTTTTTATACTGAGTAGTATTCCATGATGTGGATGGACCATTAACCAATGGATGGTTAACCATTCACCCACCGAAGGACAACTTGGGCTGATTCCAATTTTGGGCTATTTATAAATAAACGTGCTACGAACATTTGTGTACAAGTTTTTATGTGAACATAAGTTTTCTCTTGGATAAATGCCCAGGAGCGCAAATGCTGAGTCATATGGTATTTGCATACTTAGCTTTTCAAGAAAGTGCCACACTGTTTTCCAGAGTGGCTATACCATTTTATATTCCTACCAGCAATGTAGGGGTGATCCAGTTTCCCTGCATCCTCACCAGCATATGGTGTTGTCATTATTTTTATTTTAGCAGTTCTCGTAATTGTGCAGTGATATCTCATCGTGGTTATAATTTGCATTTCCCTGATGGCTAATGATGTTGAGCATCTTTTTATGTACTTATTTGCCATCTGTACATCCTCTTCAGTGAAATGTCTCTTCAAGTCTTTTGCCCATTTTCTAATTGAACTGTATTTTACAGTTGAATATTGAGAGTTTTTTTTAAAAAACATATTCTAAATATAAGTCTTTTGTAGGATATGTGGTTTTAAATATTTTCTTCCAGTCTGTAACTTGTGTTTTCATGTGGGCTTTCCCAGAGCAGAAGTTTTAAATTTTGATGAGGTCTAATTTATTAATTTTTTTTTTCCGTAGGGATAATGCTCATGGTGTCAATTCTAAGAACTCTTTGCCTAGCTTAGATCCTGAAGATTTTGTCCTATATTTTTTCCTAAAGGTTTTATAGGTTTACGTTTTATATTTAAGTCTCTGATACTTTTTAAGTAAATTTTTGTATAAGGTGTGAAATTTAGGTCAAGGTTTACTTTTTTTTTTTTTTGCCTATGTACGTTCAATTGTTCCAGCACCATTTGTTGAAAAGGCTATCTTTCCTCCATTGCATTACTTTTATTCAAAGTTGGTTCAACATATTTCTATTGGTGTATTTCTGGGACCTCTATTTTATTTCTGCTATCTAGGTGTTTATTCTTCTGCACTACCACAGTATAGGTTTATACTTATATGTACTATATATATACTATACCTGTTGCAGTCGAGTTGATTCTGACTCATAGTGACCATACAGGACAGAGCAGAATTGCCCCATAGGGTTTCCAAGGAACAACTTGTGGATTCAAACTGCTGACCTTTTGGTTAGCAGCCAAGCTGTTAACCACTTTGCCACCAGGGCTCCATATACTTCTATAGTACGCTTTAATATCATGTAGAGTGATTCCTTCTACTTTATTCTTATTTTTCAAGACTTTTTTTAGCTAGTTTAGGGCCATTGCCTGTCCATATAAATTTTAGAATAAGCTTGCCTATGCTTACAAAAAATCTTGCTTGGATTTTTATAGAAATTGCATTAAACTTATAGATCAATCTGGGAAGATTTGACATCTTTACTATATTGAGTCTTCCAATCCATGAACATGGTATGTCTCTGTATTTATTTAGTTTTTTTAAAAAAATTCTTTCATCATAATTTTGTAGTTTTCAGCATATAAGTCCTGTACATGTTTTGTTAAGTGTATACCTAAGTATTACAACTCGAGGGTTGAATTTTTTCTTCAATCTTTCAGCTTGAGAAATGGTGAGTATGTTCTTTGGTTTTGGTTTTCTAACTCCAGGTCCTCCCACATGTCATTATAATACTTACTTTGTCTTCTCGAGCTGCCCTTTGAAGTCTTCTGTTCAACTCTTTTACTTCATCATTTCTTCCATTCACTTTAGCTACTCTACTTTCAAGAACAAGTTTCAGAATCTCTTCTGACATCCATTTTGGTCTTTTCTTTTTTCCTGTCTTTTTAATAACCTTTTGCTTTCTTCATGTATGGTGTCCTTGATGTCATCCCACAACTTTTATGGTCTTTGGTCATTAAAGTTCAATGCATCAAATCTATTCTTGAGATGGTCTCTAAATTCAGGTGGGATATACTCAAGGTCATTTCCTTGGTTATCTAGTGCTGCTATAACAGAAGTACCACAAGTGGATGGCTTCAACAAACAGGTTTATTCTGTCACCGTCTAGGAGGCTAGAAGTCCAAATTTCAGAGCATCAGCTCCAGGGGAAGGATTCTTCTTTTGGCTCTGGAGGAAGGTCCTTGTCATCAATCTTCCCCTGGACTAGGAGCTTCTCAATGCAGGAACCCTGGGTCCAAAGGATGAGCTCTGCTCCCAGCACTGCTTTCTTGGTGGTATGAAGTCCTCCAACTCTCTGCTTACTTCCTTTTCCTTTCTATCTCTTGTAAGATAAAAGGTGATGCAGGCAACACCCAAGGGAAACTCCTTTTACATTGGATCAGGGACGTGACCTGACTAAGGGTGTTACATCCCACCCTAATCCTCTTTAACATAATCTAATCTTGCCTCATTAACCACAGGCAGAGATTAGGACTTACAATACATAGGAAAATTACATCAATCAAAAATTGAGGACAACTACACAATATTGGGAATCATGGCCTAACCAAGTTGACACATATTTCTGGGAGACACAATTCAATCTATGACAGTCATATTTTGGCTCTTTTGAACTTGTTTTAATTTTCTTCATCTTCAGCTTGAATTTGCATACAAGCAACTAAATCTGTTCCGCAGCTGGCCCCTGGCCTTGTTAGGACTGATGATATTGAGCTTCTCCATTGTCTCTTTCCACAAAGAAGTTAGTTGATTTGATTCCTGTGTATTCCATCTGGTAAGGTTCACGTGTATAGTCACCATTTATGTTGTTAAAAAAAAGACATCTACAGTGAAGAAGTCGTTGGTCTTGCAAAATTCTACAATGCGATCTCCAGCATCATTTCTATCACTAAGGCCATATTTTCCAACTACCAATCCTTTGTTTTCAACTTTTACATTCCGATCACCAGAAATTATCAATGCATCTTGATTGCATATTTGATCAATTTCAGACTGCAGAAGTTAGCATTGGACAAATCTGCTGTAAAAGACCTCTTTAAAGTGTTAAAAATCAAAGGTATCACTTGGAGGACTAAGGTGCGCCTGACCCAAGCCATGGTGTTTTCAATCACCTCATATGCACTTGAAAACTGGACAATGAATGAGGAAGACCAAAGAAGAATTGATGCCTTTGAATTATGGTGTTGATGAAGAATATTGTATATACCATGGACTGCCAGAATAACAAAAAAAATCTGTCTTGGAAGAAGTGCAGCCAGAATGCTCCTTAGAAGTGACGATGGTGGGACTTCATCTCATGTATTTTAGACATGTTATCAGGAGGGAACAATCCCTAGAAAAGAACATCATGCTTGTAAAGTAGAAGGTCACAGAAAAAGGAGAAGACCCTCAAAGAGATGGATTGACACAGTGGCTGCAACAATGGGCTCAAACATAGCAATGATTGTGAGGATGATGCAGGACCAGGCAGTGTTTCCTTCTGTTGTACATAGGGTTACTTACTATGAATTGGAACCTACTTGATGGCACCTAACAGCAACATACCTAAGTATTCCATTTTCCTAAGTGATTATAAATGGCTTGTGTCTTTAATTCTGGTTTCTGCATGTTCATTGATAGTATGTAGAAATGCAATTGGTTTTTGTGCATTAATCTTGTATCTTGTGAACTTCCTGAACAAACTTACTAGTTCTAGCATTTTTAAAAAACATTCCTTGGTATTTTATATATAGACAATCATGTCTGTAAACAGAGGTGGTTTTATTTCTTCCTCTCTCATCTGTATGACTTTTATTTATTTTTCTTGCCTTATGGCAGTGACTAGATCTTTCATCACAATGCTTAATAGGAGTGGTGAGAGTGGACATCTTTGTCTTGTTCCCAATCTTAGGGGAAAATGATTAAGTCTTTAACTAGTAATCATAATATTAGATATAGTTTTTTTTGTTTTGTTTTAGATACTCCTTACCTAGCTGAGGTACTTCCCCTCCATTACTAACTTCTGGAGAGTTTTTATCAAGAATGAGTGCAGGATTTTGTCAAATACTTTTTCCACATTAATTGATATGATGATATGCTTTTTCTTCTTTAGCTTGTTAATATGGTGAAGTACCTGTTGTTAGGGCAACTGCCTGAGGTCCGGAGCCCAACTGCCAGCAACTAAATTTAGAGGAGGTAAATAAAAAAGGGAAAGTAGGGGTAAAAGGTATAAAATATAAATGAAATGTAATAAGGGTATTTAGAGATTGACACATCCAGGGCCTTTGTTCAGTAAATGAAAGTCTTTGTATTGGTTGATCTAGGATGATCACTAGCCCAATGGACACTGCAGCCTCCTCTTCACAATGACTTGTACAATATTACAGTGGGAGCTGTCCTTAAAGTGTTGCCAGGGACTAGTAACTGCCATACCTGGGAAGTTCTACTTACAGATAATGTACTTGTAATTCTCCTTGTCCTTTTCTCAGTAAGAGTGGATATGGTTCACCATCAGTCCAAGCCACAGAGAAAATCTTCTTGCCGAAGTAAAAGAGGTACCTGTGATCATTAAGATTGTGTGTCAATTTGGCTGGGCCATGATTCTCGGTTTGGCGATTATGATGTAGTTTGGCAGTGGTTTAATGATGTAATCACTTCCATGATGAGATCCGATATAATCTGATCACCTCCTTGATAGGATCTGCTGTGAGTGGCCAATCAGTTGAGGGGGAGTTTCCTTGTGGGTGTGGCCTGCATCCATTATAGGTGGACTTTCTGGCAGGGCTCATGGGCTTTTGCTCCCTCTGGATCCTGAAGCTGGTTCCTGTTTGTCTGACCTCCAGTTCTTGGGACTTGAGCTAGCAGCTTACCTGCCATCTTGCCCACTGATCTTGGAATTCTTTGGTCTTCGCAGCCTGTGAGCCAGAGCTTTGCTGTCTGACCTGCTGATCTTGGGTTCACCAGCCACTGCAGCTACATGAGTCCGGAGAAGCTTCTATCCTGACCCACAGACTCTAGACTTTCCAGCCTCTGCAACAGCATGAGCCATTCCCTTGATATAAATCTCTCTATATATATTTATGGAACCCTGGTGATGCAGTGGTTAAGCGTTTGGCTGCTAACAAAAAGGTCAGCAGTTTGAATCTACCAGCCACACCTTGGAAACCCTATGGGGCAGTTCGATTCTGTCCAGTAGGGTCACTATGAGTCAGGATTGACTCGACGGCAATGAGTTGGTTTGTTTTTTTGGTGTATATATTTATACGCTTACTAGTTTTGTTTGTCTAGAGAAACGAGCCAAATATAGTACCTTCGTGCCTATCTCTTGGATTGACATGGCTTGAATATGACTGGGGCCATAGTCAAAGGTTCAAGCTGGGGGGTAGTGGATGGATGGCAGGAGAGATCATAGAGGATCATGGTAGCAGGAGTCTTTGGGCTGGGCTAACCAACACTCATGGCCGGGAGAGATGCAGCACTGAGGCCCAAGAAGAACTCATTTTGGGTTGAAGAAAGACTCCAGTCAATGCTTAGAGGAGGGGTCAGGGACACAACTTCAGAGGTGAGAGGGCTGACTCAGTCTACTCACCACCTGACTGAGGTGCAGATTAATGGAGGAATTTACATTAATTCCACACTTATCTCAGGCTCCCTGGAATCTAGGTGAGGAGTCAGGAGATTAATTTCAGACTCGCCCACTGGGAGGAACAGGGCTTTATTATAGACCTGGTCAGTGCTGAGCCTGAGAGTTAGAGGTTTAAGTAACTTCCGCTTGGCAGAGCCCAGAGAGGCCAGAAGGAATGGCTTAGAATTGGAGAATTAAGTATCAGTTTCCCCACTCCTCACTCATAGTTTGTAAATTCCTTGGACATCATGATAAGAACTCAGTATTAGTTTTTGGAGCCTTGATCAATGCAAGGTATTGCTGTGCCTTAGCCCTACCTCTGTGAATAAGAAAAGGGTGAGTGTTCGGGATGGAGGTGGCGTAAGATGGTGAAAGCTGGGAATAGAGATGACGTTAAGGGGGCAAGGGCTGAGATGACAATGGTGTAAGCCGGGGAGGAGGGTGTGGAGAGCCAGAGAGAGCAAGGCAGAGTGGAACCCCAGTTTTACCACTCATAAGGACAGGTATGTTTTGTTCTCTTCATGGGCAAGTCTGCACCTCACTGATATGTATTGAACAGGCCTCTTGGATTTATTGGGTGGGACCAGGAGAACTCAGTGGACAGGAATACGTGGCTTACTCAATGAGGCTGCTGAAATCTAAGAGATTACAGGTAGCTCACATCATAAACTCAGATCTGTGTTTAACTTCAGGGAAGGTGTGAGGAAACAGGTCAAGTGGCGCACATCTCAGTGGGACGTGGTTTTCAGGCACTCCTGCAAAGTTAAATACCCACCTCCAAGCTTTACTTGCCGAATCACTGATTGGGAAAAAGCAGGTGAACTCCTTTCTCTCTTTTTTGGGGAGAGCAAGTTCATTACATTTATTTTCCCAATATAGCTTTTTTCAATTATAGAAGTTAATTATGGTCATTATAGAAACATTTCAATGAATAAGAAAGCAGAATCAAGGGAAAAAGAGGTAACTCATAATTTCATCACTCCATAGCGCTCACTTTGTATTTTTTTCTTTTTTCTACCGAGCTGTTTGTAAAATTTTGTATCCTGTTCTTTTTGATTTAACACTGTAACAGGTAATTTTTCCATGTTATTACAAATTCTACAGAAACACGCTATTGATGGGTGTCCAATATTTCCTTATATAGTTTTCCAACATTTGGCAGTGAGTCTTCTATTGTTGGCAATTTGGGTTGTTTCCAATTTTTCACTATTATTAAGATTTGTTTTGATGAACATCTTTATGCAAAACTATTCCCTGTGTTTAGGATCGTTCTTTAGGGCATTCCCAGAGGTACATTTATTAGGTCAAAAGAGTACCCTTTTTAAGACTCTTGATACAAAATCTCATGTAAATTTCCAAAAAGATAATATCAGCTTCCACCTACTATATATGTAGGGGTCCCTGAGTGGTGTAAATGTTTTTCTCTTGGCTACCAAACAAAAGGTTGGCAGTTCAAAACCACCCAGCGGTGCTGCTAAGATCACAACTATTGAAAACCCTATGGAGTGCAATTCTACTCTGACACACATGGGGTCACTATGAGTTGGAATAGACTCAACAACAGTGGGTTTGGTTTTTGGTTTACGTATGTAGGAGGAGTCCCTGGATGGTGCAAAGGTTAACGTGTTTTGCTGCTAACCAAAATATTAGCGGATCAAGTCCACCCAGAGGAGTCTCAGAAGAAAGGCCTAGTGATCTACTTCTGAGAAATAGGCAACTGAAAAGGCTATGAAGCACAGTTCTACTCTGACACATATAGGGGTCGCCGTAAGTTGGAATTGACTCTATGGCAACTGGTTCTATGTTTGTAGGTGTCAATTTCATCTGCCCTTCAGCAGCATTGAATCTTCTCATTAAAATAACAAAAACAAACAGTTGGACTGGCTTGAACATTATCATTTTAAATTATTTCTTTGATTATTAATGATTTTATTCATTTTTTTCCTATAATTGTTAGGCATTCGCATATTGCCTCCCAAGATTTTTATGTTCAATTCTTTACCTCTTTGTCTACTGGAGTTCCAGGGGTTTTCAAGTCAACTTGTGTGAGATCCTTATGTCTTACAGTTATTATAGTTTTGTCCATCATTTTTACTATAAACTTTTTCCAATTTATTTTTAATTTTAAAATATTTTACGTAGTCAGATTTACTCTCTCCCTATATATGCTGTATACATTTAGATGAATTCTCTTATCCATAAGTAAGTTACATATTTACCGCTATTTTCTTTAATTTACTTAAAGTGTAGCTGCTACAGTAACTGCTTTGGTTGCTGGTCAAGAGGCTAAAGTTGGTAATTACAGTTTACTTCCCTTTTTTAAAAAAAATTATTTTTGGTGAAAATATACGCAGCAAAATCTGCTCCCATTCCATAGTTTCAAGACATAAAGATCAGTGACATTGGTTTCATTCTTCACATTGTGTCAACATGCTTGTTATCTCTGTTCTAGTTGTTTCACTTCCATTTATTTACTTTTCCTGCTCCCCACCTTCTCATGTATGCTTTAAAAGAGCTGTTGACCCTTTGGTCTTATATAGATTTTTTTTTTTTTTTTTTAAAGAAACACAATACTCAATGGTGACAATCTTTACTCTTTGGGCTAAACTGTTACTTAGTTTAAAGATGACTTCAGGGCATAGTTGCAATTCAAGATTTGAAGGAGTCTCAGGGACTCCTCCAGCCTCAATAGGTCCAGTAAGTCTGGATTCTTTAAGAATTTGAAGTTCCGTTCCACATTTTTATCACTTTTTATCAGTATTCATCCATTTGTGTCCCTAATCAGAATGTTTGGTAGTGGTAGCTGGGCACCACCTAGTTCTTCTGATCTCAAGTAGAGGAGGCAGAGGTTCATGGAGACAATTAGTCCTATAGTCCAGTTCCTTCTCTGATTCTTGGGTTTCCTTCTTTCTCTTTTGTTCCAGATGAATAGAGACCAATAGTTGTATCTTAGATGGCCACCTGTAAGCTTTTAAGACCTCAGATACTACTCACCATACTGGGAGGTAGAACATAAACTTTAAGAACTGTATTATGCCAGTTGACTGGATTGTCCCATGAGACCATCTCCCTAAGAACCCAAACCAAGAGAACTAATCCCGTTAGGTGATTGGTTATGGCTAATCAGTATTAGCATCTGTAGCCCTCCTCCTTTTTTTGGTGTTGTTATTGTGCTTACTTCAGATTTCGTATCCATTATCAATTGTTGTTACCTCAGCTGGATGTAGTTATTTACCTGGTAGGATGAACCAAACCTTTATACCTGTAGGATATAAATATTAGGCATCTTGTATTTGTTGGGTTGCTGCAGTTTTCCTCTGGACAGGACAATTGGGCAAGAGAGTACTAAGAATCACTCCAGTGACTCCTCTGAGTTACAAGCATCGTCCTGCTAGCCATCATTGTGTAGAAGCACCCACTTTTCCTTTGGCAATTAAGACCAATTACTCTAGCCAATGCTTCTCTGCCTGTTGGTTCAGTGCATGAAGAGGCCAAAATGGCCAGAGGAAAGTCTCAGAGCCAATTCAATAGAATCAAGAGCATGTTTCCAAGTGGAAGCAAGCCTTTCTTGGGCAATAGCACTCCAAACCCACCAAACTCAAGGTCGTGGGCTTGGGAAGAAAATTTCCTTCAGGAGTTACATCCTTTAGTAATAAGAAGAGCTCCTCCTACTCCCACTGCATGGTTTTTGGAAATGTGCATTTTGGTTATGCAAGAAATGGTACCATACATTGGCTCTGGTTTAAGGAATACACTGAACTGCTGTCCACCAGCTGGTTGCTGAGCCTTCAGCAGACGATCTTACCATTCCATGGAGCTAGCTGCTTCTCTGCAATGGGGAGTGTGGAAGGATCCATGCACTCCTTGGAGATTGTTAAAATTCCTTGCCCTAAAATGTGTTGTGAGGTATTACATGCACTGAAGTAGCCATTCTGCAAGGTCACAAGTGGTGGCGCTGCCAGCAGCTGCAGGCTCAGGGGACAGGTCCAGACCCAGACCATTTATCTGTCCCTGCCCTTCCATAACAGAAGGAATCTGACGCAATCAACATGCCAGCAGGCTACTGGCTTATGTTCCAGGAGAATGACACCATGTCCAGGCTCATGTGTTAGACTCTGTTATTGACCAGTTGGGAACTCAGCAGTGGTATAAATCAGACCAGCCACAGTGAGGGGGAAGCTCATGGTATTGATCTTATGCCACTATTACCATTTTTTATATGAGCCAGTTGGAAAAAAATTGATTCACATTCACGAGATTTTAATTGAGCCCTGTCTGATACCTTGATTGTAGACTATGAGAGACCCTAAACCAGAAGACCCAGTGAAACTGCAATCGAGTACCTGAAACTATAAATATTTATTGTTTTGAATGACTAAATTTTGGGATAATTTGTCATATGGCAATCAAGAACTAATATAGGGCCTGTGTTACAACTCTTCTATGAGGACTTCCCAAAGACATTATACAGTACCTACTACCAGTTGTTGTTGAATCAGCTCTGACTCATGGCAACCCGATGTGTGTCAGAATAGAACTGTGCTCCATAGAATTTTCAATGGCAGATTTTTCGGAAGTAGATCACTAGGCCTTTCTTCTGAGGTGGTCCAATAACTTACGCTTAGCAACTGAGTGCGTTAATCATTTGTGCCGGTCAGGGATTCCCATCTTCCACTTTAAAAAGGATATTTGTACTTCTCTAAATCTCCTAAAAACTTCACTAATGTGTCAGGTCCCTGAATTTTTGCAATTTCAACCTCTGACACACATGTGTTTTGCTAAGGCATCCAGGGGTCTTTCTGTTTAGCAAATTCAATTAACATAACATTATGTCATCAGTGTAATAGGTCAGCTTGATAATTAGCAAGATGTCCAAGGTCTCTCCAGAGTGTTCTATGACAGAGAGCAGGAGAGCTGACATGGCTCTAAGGCCAGCCTGTAGAGGTATATTGCTGCTCCTACCATACACAGGCAAAATGCATCTGATTATCTTTGCTGGAAGGAATGAGGACAACCAAACTTTTTCTAGGTCAATAGCTGCATATTAGGTAACAGGAGCCATATAGATTTGCTCTTGTATGGATACCACATCCAAAACCTCAGCTGCAATTGTTATCATCACTGATTAAATTTGTGATATTTTATGACACTTACTGACACTGTATGACACACAAATTTATGACATTCTGTGAGCTAAATCTTGCCTGCAGCCTGTTTTTGTACAACTTGAAAGCTAAGAAAGTTTTTTACATTTTTTTAAAGGTTGTAAAAATAAAACAAACACGAATATGCAACAGAGACCATACATTATCCACAAAGCCAAAACTATTTACTCTCTGGCCCTTTGTAGAAAAAGCATATCGAGTCCTCTTTCAGTCACTCTCCATAACCCACTGGCCAAACAGGTGAGGCAAATAGGCCTTGGCAAGGCTGGTCACTCCTACATTTTCAAGTCCTTGGTGATGGCACTGATTGCTGTAATTTCTTCTGGGATTGTAGTATTGGTTTTGGTTTACTATCTAGGTGAGAGGGCAGTTCTGGGGACTTCCACTACCATATCCTTCACCCCAAGGATCAAAGAACCAATGCAGGTATTCTGCTAATTACTAAGTGTATCTATCCACCTTCATACTCTGGGCATAGGGAGATACACAAAGGATAGATTTGTGATTTCACTGGATTCATTCTGAGACTGGCTTGGTCCAAGACTCCATCTATCACCTGAAATTAACATTCTCCCACTTCAGTGAAGCACGATAGGGTTTTGGTCTCCAAGGGTTAGTACCAGTTCAGAGCTAATATGAGTGACCCTCAGAAAATCTGGGTATTTCCTTTTCCCCAGTGCACAGTCACTCTGTTTTATGACCTCAGATCACTCTGGGGAAGGCTTGGGGGAAGATCCATCATACGTACTTGTGGCCACCTTGTTGTAAGGTCCTTCCTCAAAAGGAACTGGCCTGCATTTGATTTGAGGGATTCTGGATCCCACATCAACTGTGACCTTCAAAGGTGTGAGCTGTAGAACTTCTCAAGCATGCTGGTGGCCCCCTTATCAATGTGTTTCTTAAGGCCTCAGTGATGGGAGCATCTTCTGGGCATTCCCAGGGAGGAAGAGGAGGGTGCGCTCAATAGATGCATCCCCACATGCTTGTCTCCCTTAGCGACGGCAGTGCAACTCCTTCCTTTTCAGCAGCTCAAGGCTTCTCACTTCAGTGTGCATGTGAATCACCTGGAAAACCAAAGAAACCAAACCAGTTGCTGTCGAGTCAACTCTGACTCATGGCGACCTTGTATGTGTCAGAGTAGAACTGTGCTCCATAGGGTTTTCAATGGCTGGTTTTCAGAAGTAGGTGACCAAGCCTGTCTTCCGAGGCACCTCTGCATGGACACGATCCCCCAACCTTTCAGTTAGTAGCTGAGTGCTTAACTGTTTGCACCACCCAGGGGCTCCACTTGGGAGCTTTTTAAAATTCAGACTTTACTTCTCAAGGTCTAGGATGGGACAGTTCTATCACAATCCCGGGTGATGCTGGGATGCCATCCTCAGACCACACCTTGTACGAGAAGAGTGCCAGCATTCTGTCTGCATGACCTACTGGCCACATTCAAGCCCAGCCTCCAGGTAGCTTCCCGGAAGACGGTCACACCCTTCCCAGGTGCTTGCACTGACACATCTGATCCTGACTCCTGGATAAGTGCCAGGATGGCAGCCCCGTTAGCAGAATCTTTGGTTCTCATGGTTCAACACCCGTAGACTATATGCTCAAATACCTCCCTGGGTTTTTGTCAATACAGACAAGCAAGCTTCTGCAACTCTTTAGGATATAGGCTCTCCTACCTGAGCAGGACTTCTATCTCCTGTCTGGGCTGTGGTGGGTCTAACCCCTGGGGACTTGGAGGTAATAATGGCAGATGGAGTGATCCAGAGGAGACTCCACATCCTACATATGCATCCTCTCTAACGCTGCTGCCTTGGAGCAGTTGTTGGACGACTTTTATGCAGAGGGAAGACTCTTTGTTTCACACAGGGATGGATGGTTGCCTCTACTGGTGGAGAAGCTTCAGGGGTCTTTGGGGGTTCAAACTTCTCAGCCTCACATATTTCTGCCCACATATCCCTATCCCAAGTCGCAGAGTGTCATCCTTTCCTCCTCAATGCCACGATCTTGGTGTAAGAATCTGGGAGGGTAGAGCACAAATGTAATTGGTGCTGCAAATCTTACAATCTGGTCCTGGGCTTGCCTCTCAGCCTCCTCTGCCCCATAGGTCTAGGAGATCAGGGCTCCTTCAGGGTTGCCAGAGAAGAAGTTCTCGTTGTTTTTAGAAGTTCATGACCCCCGACTTCTTCTTTCCTTGTTGTATGGCATCCAGGGGTCTCAGAAGAAACCAGCAGACTCTAAATCTTTACCACCATTACGGTCACCATGGAAACTAAAAGCCTCAGCCATTTGCCTCCCAAGTGCCTTGCCTACACCTGTCCATCATTTCCTGCCATCTCTTGTGTTCTTGTGAAAAGCTGTGACACTATTCCATTCTGCAGGTCACCAATGCACAGGTCTCCCGACAGGAAAGTGTTGGCACGCCTCAAGTATGCAAGGAGCCCAACCTAAGCTCTCATTTTGAGGGTCACAGGGCCACTGCTGGTAGCACTTTCTGTATTGATCAGAGGCCTAGCAGGAAACAGGCCTGGTCACTCCCAATCCAGATAATGTGAGGACGGTTAGATGAAGAGAATGCTAAGCTCTCGTTGGGGATGGTGAACCCCTCAGCCTGGAGGAGCGAGGAGAGGGGTATGCTATAGAGGCCTAGAAGAGACAGCCGTGTACAGAGATCTGCCATCCTGAGCTGTGGATGGGTAGAGGTATAGGGCCAGCCCAAGGTGACCCGGCAGAGAGAGGTCCAGGGAGATAAACATCCTGATCTCACTTCCTCCCAGACACCTACTTCCTGTAGGGCCTCCCACAACAACGGAAGCCAGAGGGCAGGAGGGCCCGTTGGTGAGGCGCATATAGGTCCATCTCCTGGGACACGGGGCAGGGTGAGGAAGGGCAGAGAGCAGGCCTGGAGTAGCTGAGGGAAGAAATCCAACTCTCCCACCTGAGGTACTCATCCCTGAACTGAATCAGTGTGACTCTGGAGTAGGGAGACAGGGTCAGTCCAAGCCAAGTCACACACAGTGCGGGGAGTGGGGAGAGGCCTCTCAATGAGAAATGGGAGGGGGCGGTCTTCTACCAAAAAAGCAGGAAGCTCTGCTGGGCATGCATAGCAAGAGACTCCCACCATAGTCACAGAAGCCCAGCAAGCAAGAACTTTAGATTAGGTGAGGGCTTTAGATATCATGGAGCCCTAGTGGTGCAGTGGTTAAGAGCTCAGGCTGCTAACCAAAAGGATGGCAGTTCGAATCTACCAACCGCTCCTTGGAAACCCTATGGGGCAGTTCTACTGTATCCTATAGGGTCACTATGAGTCAGAACTGACTCAACGACAATGAGTTTGGTTTGGTTTAGATATCATGTGGTCCAACCACTTAGATAAGAAAACTAGAACCCAGAGATGTTAAAGTACTTGTTCAAGGTTACAACTGGTTAGTGTACTGGACCTCAGCTCAGCGCACTTTATTCCTCATCAAACTATCATGTTTTGAAGTAGATTTTTTATTTATGAGGTTAACACATGGTCTTGTGTTACCATCATCCACTAGCAAGTCTTGGAATTAACACTGGAAATCTAAGAGGGGAAGTTTCCTCATAGGATTAGAGGGTCCTGCTGTGGACATCATTGCTCACATCATTCCCAGCCTGCAAGGGCAAAGTCTGACCCAAAAGTTCTCCTTCACAGCTTGCCCCCAAGGAGATAGAAACAGGAGTTAAAAAATAACTACAAACACATACAAAGAATGAGGTAACAAACACCCATGAATCTAATCCCCTCCCTCCAGATTAACAGATGTTAACCCTTTACCATGTTTCTTTTAGGATTTTTTCCAAAGAAATAAAACACTACAGGTAGATTGAAGTCTTCCTTATACCTCTTTTTGATCCCAATTCATTCCTCCCCTCCTTCCCAGGTGCACTCGTTATCCTGAAGTCAGTGAGTCTCCTTCCTGTCCACATCTTTATAATTTTATTTCATTTCTAACAGCACATTGTGTTGTTCAATATATTTTGGAAATCTACATAAATGATATACTTTAAGAACCATTCTTCAACTTAATTTTTTCAGTTAACTTTGTTTCCAATATTTATCTTTATTATTTATTCATTTTCATCTCTGTAAGGTACTCCATTCATATGTATATAATATACTTTAAGTTCTTTTTCTCTTTCCCCTGGTAATGAACATTCATATTATTTCTTTCCTTCCTTCCTCCTTCTCTCCCTCTCTCCTTCCCTCCCTCCATTCCTGTTTTATTTATTTATTTTTTTGTAGCCATTACAAACAATGCTGCAAGGAACATCTTTGTCCATTTCCTTCTGCCCAAGTGTGACGATTGATCTGGGTAGATGCAAGATCTGGAGTCAGTAGAATTGCTGAGCTGGAAAGTTTGTGTAGCTTCAACCTCACTAAATATTGCCCAATTTTTATCCAAATTGTTGGACACTTTGCATTCTCATTTTCGAGGGCTCCCATTTCAATGTGAGAAATTGGAAACACTTGTCATCAGCAACATCATCTGAGACCCAGTCTCCCCTCCTCCTCACCCCTCACTCTCGTCTTTTGATAAAGATAACCTACTCCCACAGGGTAGTCTGTGCCTGTCCCTCCCTGGGTCTTGCCCATCAGCCTCAGCTCCAGGACTGACAGGCCCAGAAGGGGGAGGCTGGGCTCTTGGCTGCGAATGGGAAGAATGTGTCTGCCCCAATTCTGACCCAGGCTCCCATCGGGGAGGGGCTGCTGATGAAAGAGAGCACTCGTTTTCCTTACAGTCTTATCTCTCATAGAAGAAAAAGTACTTGTATCCTTCCTTCACTCAATTATTCAACACATATTTACTGAGTGCCTACTATGACCCGGCGATTCTAGGTGCTATTGCTGTGAGCTGACATCAAGCTGGACGCCATGCACAACAGGACCAAACAGTGCCCAGTCCTGCACCATCCTCATGAATGGATCAGATCATTGTGATCCACAGGGTTTTCATTGGCTGGTTTTCAGAAGTAGATTGTTAGGCCTTTCTTCCTAGTCCATCTTAGTCTGGAAGCTCCACTGAAACCTCAGCATCGTAGAAACCAGTAAGCCTCCACTGACAGATGGGTGATGGCTCTGCATGAGGTGCATTGGCTGGGATTTGACCCCGCATGGGAGAATTCTGCCAAGTATCCACTGATCCATAGAATTTTCATTGGCTGATGTTCAGTGCTGGGGATGAGGCCACCTAAGTACACAAAGTCAACATAGACCTCTGCCCTCACAGAGGTTCCATTCTATGGGGTAAGGCAATAAATAATAAACATAGTGTATAAGTAAATGACATCATACATTAGAACATAATAAGAGCTGTGAGTACAGGGAAACTAAAGCACTATAAGGGGAATCAGGAATTCTGGATGTGGAGGTTACCCTTGTAAATAGGATAGGCAAAGGAGGCCTCGCTGGGAAGGGACATTTGAGCAAAGACTTGAAAGAGGAGAGGCAGTGAGCCCTGCAGACATCGGAGGAAGAGGGACCGAGCCAGAGAGGGAGGAGGACTTTTGCTTTATCAGTTGTCTACGTCAGTGTTGGGAACAGTGGTAGTTCAGTGGTAGGAAATCTTGCTTTCCATGTGAGAGACCCTGGTTTGATTCCCAGCCAGTGCCCCTCATAAACAGGTTTCAGTGGAACTTCCAGACTAAGAGGGACTAGGAAGAAAGGTCTGGTGATCTACTTCTGAAAATCAGCCAGTGAAAATACTATGGATCACAATGGTCTGTTTTGTTCCGTTGTGCATGGGATTACTATGAGTCAGGGGCCGACTTGACGGCAGCTAACAGCAGGTCAGTGTTAGTATAAGGTTTCATATTTTGTTTTGTTCAGCTCTGGATGTATTTATTTATTTTTTAATAGGCTTTCTTTTCTAGAGCAGTTTTAGGTTTACAGAAAAATTGCTACAGAAAATACAGAGAGCTCCTGTTATGGATTGAATTGTGTCCCCCCAAAATATGTGTCAACTTGGCGAGGCCATGATTCCCAGTATTGTGTGGTTGTCCTCCATTTTGTGATTGATATAATTTTCCTATGTGTTGTAAACCCTAATCTCTGCCTGTGGCTAATGAGGCAAGATTAGATTACGTTAAAGAGAATTAGGGTGTGAAGTAACACCCTTACTCAGGTCACATCCCTGATCCAATATAAAGGGAGTTTCCCTGGGGTGTGGCCTTCATCACCTTTTATCCTACAAGAGATAAAAGGAAAGAGAAGTGAGCAGAGAGTTGGGGACCTCATACCACCAAGAAAGCAACCCCAGGAGCAGAGGGAATTTCTTTGGACCTGGGGTTCCTGCGCGGAGAAGTTCCTAGTCCAGGGGAAGATTGATGAGAAGGACCTTCCCCGAGAACCAACAGAAAGAAAGCCTTTCCCTGGAGCTGACACTCTGAATTTGGACTTGTAGCCTACCAGACTGTGAGAAAATAAATTTCTCTTTGTTAAAGCCATCACTTGTGGTATTTCTGTTATAGCAGCACTAGATAACTAAGGCAGCTCCCATATACCCCTTCTTCCCCCTGCACACAGTTTCCCCTGTTAACATCTCGTGCTCCTGTGGTACATTTGTTACGATTGGTGAAAAAATATTGATCAGTATTATTAACCAAAGTCCATAGTTTACATTAGAGTTCACTCTGTGTTGTACAGTCCTGTGAGTTTTGACAAATGCATGATGTCATGTGTCCACATTTACAGTATCTTGCAGAATAACTTTACTGTCCAATTCACTTTTAAAATAATTCTGCTGTAAAAAGAGAAAGAAAAGCAAAAAGAAGGGAATCACTGATTCAGACAAACAAATAAATATGTTCATGGAGTCCCATTTACCGGGATTTCAAGCATTTGCCGAGTTTTCCACATTGAGGCCAACTAGAATATGAACTCCCTGTAGACAAGGCCACATTTCCCCCATGAAGGGCCTAACAGAGCTTTGCTCTCATATGTATTTGCCATGGAAATGGCTAGCAGGATAAAACTGTCTAAGACAGTGTCTAACAGTAGGAAAGATGAAGCCAAAGGTCCCAATTTCCTGGGGGAGAGGAGAGACGGGCAGCTGGTTGCGTTCCTCCTCATAGGCTCCCAGACTCAGATTCTCAGAATGTGTGAAAGTCACTTCCATGTCCATTTTGGGGAGGAGAAGATGCTTTTGCTCAGGGTAGGTGTCTCCTCCTTTGCCCTCCCCGCAGTGGGTATGAGCAGTTGTTAACACAACTGCACTTTATCAGGCCATCTCCTGCCATGAATCACTCCGGCAGTGAGTATAACATTTGCACTGGCAGGAGGCCCTCACCGATACCACTACGGACTGGCTTAAGGTCACATCTCAGTAGACTCCCATGAGATAAGGGAGGGAGGGTGTTCTGAATCTCAAATCCCTCAGCCAAGATGACTACATAGCATGGCATTTTTCTCTATCAGCAAACTTGTTGGTTTTTTTTATCGCTATAGTTTAAGTGAAAGTTTACAATTCAAGTTAGTCTCTCATACAAAAATTTATACATACATCATGTGGCACTAATTGCTCTCCCTATACCGTGACAGCACACTCCTCCTTTCCATCCCTGATTTCCCGTGTCCATTCAACCAGCTCCTGACCCTTTCTGCCTTCTCATCTCACCTCTGGACAGGAGCTGCCCATTTAGTCTCATGTATCTACTTGAGCTAAGAAGCACACTCTGCAGGAGTATCATTTTATGTCCCACAGTCCAGTCCAATCTTTCTCTGAAGAGTTGGCCACTGGAATGGTTTTAGTTCTGGGTCGACAGACAGTCTGGGGGCCATGCTTTCTGGGGTTCATCCAGTCTCAGTCAGACCATTAAGTCTGGTCTTTTTACTAGAATTTGAGTTCTGCACCCCACCTTTCCCCCGCTCCATCAGGGACTCTCTGTTGTGTTCCCTGCCAGGGCGGTCATCGATTTTGCTTTCACATGTTTAGGGAACACCTTTTAATCAGCAGAGATTACTTGGCATGGAGGACGGCTGAACCTCCTTAGGCAAATGTTATCTAACACTCTTTAAGCAAATAGAGGCTGCGGTATAAAATCAAGGGCTCCCACAGATTCTCATCCTTGACTTGCCGTCTCTTTGGAGCAGAGAGCAAGAAGGCAAAGCCACCATGGAGCACAAAGTCGTCTTCGTCCTGGCCATTGTCCTCACGCTGGCCCTCAGCACGCTGTCGGAGACCCTGGCTGGTAAGACGCTCCTCACCCTGCTTCTTGCTCTAGGTCAAGGTTGGCCTCTATCAGGAGTCACTGCTGGACAATAGCTGGTTCTGAGTGCCTGCTTTTGTTCTAGGCCCTTGTACCACCAGTTGCCGTGGAGTTGATCTGGACTCATGGTGACCCCATGTATGTCAGAGTAGAGCTGTGTCCATAGGTTTGTTTCTTCTTTTTTTTTTTCTTTCATGGAGATCAAAGTTTATTAGTGGCCACCACAGGCTGGTGAGAGGCAAAGGGAAAGGAAGACATGATGCCTAGGGAACACTGAGCTTCTGTTAAGGGCAATGGAAAAATTCGGCAGTGGTTAACGATGATAGTTGAATAATACAATGAACGTAATCAATGTCACTGAACTGTACAACAGTGAAGATTGCAGAAACAGCAATGTCTTGTTACTTATATATTTGTTGTTGTTAAGGCTCCATGGGGGTTCTTTAAGGCTGGCTTTTCAGAGTAGCTCACAAAGCCTTTCTTCTGAGGCACTTCTGGGTGGACTTGAACCTCCAAACATTTGGTTAACAGCTGAGCGTGTTAGTTATTTGTGCCACCCAGGGTCTAAGCACTTGGAAGTATATCCTATTTTACAGGAAAAGCTAAAGCTGGTGGAGAACAGAACCAGGATGAGAGAGTCCCATGGAGACCTTTGAGAAATGCTACAAGAAAATCAATGCCGTAGGTTGATAGCCATCTTCCAGATTAACGCTAGAATATTATGATGTTCTTAAGTGTCATGTTTTCAAGGGGAATCTTTGGCGTGGGGAATAAAAATAGCTTTTTCAAATGCCCCAGCCAAAGCTCAGCCCAAGGTGTGGACTCACCCAAGGTCCTCACGGATATGTCGAAGCGCCTCTTCCATTGATGGGCCTCTTTGAAACCCTCTCTGGTAGGGTCTGTCACCCTTGGGCTCCGTGTTCTGGAGAGACAAAGCCACTTCTCCCATTGGCTCACCTCCCATCAGCACCTTTGTTATTTGTGCCGTCCAGCTTTTCCTGGTGGCGCAGATCCTTCCAGAGAATTGGGCAAGTGGGGCAGGGTGGTGCTCTATTGTTTCATTTGAATGTGTTTTTGCCTCAATTCCCTTATCTGGGATCAATAATCTGCCTTATAAGGTTGTCAAGACAATTAAACATGTCGATGTTTGCGAAAAGTGCTTTGCCACCTTCCAACTACTAAATAAATATTATTATTGTTAGACACATTTTTAAACCTGGGGTGGGAGATGGAAGGAAGAATTTTCCAGTTTTCAAAATAAGTTTCCATAACAGATTTGAGAAAGAGCTAGAGAGTGGCTTCCCTTGGACACCTTCAAACTACCTCGTGGTGAATGAGATATGGGCTGGGGTGGTGAGGAGGGTGGGTTTGGGCAGTAGGAAGACAGAAGGCATCAAGTCATAGCTTTGAAGTCTCCAGAAGCCTATGGCAAGGAAGAGCGAGTGGCCTTTGAAACCAGAGGAGGAAATTGCTTTTGTGTTGAGGGTGAACCAAGTGTGAGGTCGCTGCTCCCAGACCCCTCCCCAGGCTTCTCTCCCTCCCCCCTTGCCTCCTGCACTCCAGTACCAGCTCGGCCCACTGCACTGTGCAGCTCAAGGGGCCACAGCCCACCCCCTCCCACAAGTCAGGACAAGACCACTCATCACAGGCTGGGTGCTGGCCCACCCACTTGCCCCTGTCCTCTAGCCCAAGGGATATTTCTTTTGGGTCATGCAGAGTCAGTAATCCTGCTACAGTGGAAATCTAGAAAACATCAATTACAAGTGTAGCCCACAAATGAAATAATTTCCAAGGAGTTCCATTATGAGACAGTAAAGGGGTGCACAAGACAGGACCGTGTAGTAGACAGAACCATCGGTCTGGAAATCTTTAATGCCTCCTTAGGAATACCAACTGGGAGGGAGTCTGGTTACTCCAGCAAGGCCCCCTCCCCACCCCCTATCGCTGCCCCATCTCACTCCTTGTAAGGAGGGAGAGGAATGGAGAATGCTGAAGCCAAGCACTTACTCCCCTAGCCCCTGGTAATCTTCACAACTGCCCTATGGGTAGGCTAATGGGCATCTTCCTTTTATGAATGGGGAATGAGACTCTGGGAGGTTGGTGCCTCACAGAGGCTACCAGCTAGGGGGAGATGGATCCAGATCTTTCCTTCTTCAAAGAGAGTTTGAGCCAAGCCCCAGACATCAAAGCTGACTGGCGGAGAGCATCTCGGGCCGTGGACTCAGCAGATAGATCGCTATGTCTGGACCATTCTTTCTGCATTTAACTAGAAACAAACGTAGCCATCCTGACTTCCCAGTTTAGGAAAATAGCATCCCACAGCTATCTATTTTTGAAAGATTGTTTTTTTTTTTTCGTAGTACCTGATGCCCCAGGTCAAGGTGAGCCCCCCTGCCCATCCTGACCTCTGTCCAGCCCTGCCTTTCCTGTTCTCTTTGCCTTCTGCATAGACTACTTTACTGCTCCCATTCCTGTAATATCAGTGCTCCCAAGACCTTGCTCCTCCACTCTCTTCTCTTCCTGTTCTTCACCCAGCGATGAACTCTGACCTGGAAGCAGAGTCCTCAGCTCATGTACCATCAGGCCTCTCCTGAGCCCTTACTGGACTCCCCACTAGGATGTCTTCAAGAGCGCCCCCCAACTCGGTGTGCCCTGACTGAGCTCTACCGTCCCTCCAAGTCTCCATGACCAAAGTAGAAGTTCTTCTAGACTCCTCTTTTGTTACTGGTCTCAACCAGTCCACTACTAGATCCTAAGGAGTTTACCTTCTTAGAGCTCTGGACTCTGGCCCCTGAATTCAGATTCTGGAGATCTTGCATCTAGATTATGTGAAATGTGATAGCTGGGTCTTGTCTCCTCCAAGTGTCCTCTCCTTTGGATCGCTTTATTCATCCCCCTTAGTAGCTTCCTTTGCTGTCAGGATGGAATCATCCACCCTAACCCTCAGCTCCTTCTCTTCCTATATCACTCCTCACCACCCCACACTCTGGCATCTTGACTGCAAATGGACTTGCACCTCCTTGAACACACCTTGCTCTTTGTCTTCAAGGCCTTTGAACACGCTGCTGTCTGTGCCTGGAACACTCACTGCCTCAGCCTCATCTGGCCAACCTCTTCCTACAGGAAGCCTTCCTTGCTTTGTTCAGCCTAGTAGTTAGTTGTCCCAGCTGGAGGTTCATATTGTCTCCTGAAATTACCCTTGTACACTGTGATGATCATACTGTTTTTGTTTGTTTTGTTTTTTAACGTTTACTTGGCTTTCTCCTTCATTTAGCTATTAGCTTCTTAACAACTTCCCTATTTTTAATTTCTGAGTCCCCAGTCCTTGTTTCACTACCTGGCACGAGGTCAATCCCTGAGTGACCTTCACTGTCTATTTTTGCTGTGCTATCTCCTGTTCTTAGCACACACCAACAGTGTTTAAAAAACAACAACAACAAAAAAAAAAAAACAACAAACAAACCTGTTGCCGTCGAGTCGATTCTGACTCATAGCAACCCTACAGGACAGAGTAGAACTGCCCTGTAGGGTTTAAAAGGAGCGGCTGGTGGATTCAAACTACCGACCTTTTTGTTAGCAGCTGAACTCTTAACCACTATGCCACAGGGTTTCCAATAGTGCTTAGTCAATATTTATTTATTAAGTGAATGTTATTGTTGATAGTTGCCATCAAGTTGGCTCCAACTCATGGTGACCTTATGTAGAACAGAACAGATCATTGCCTGATCTTACTCCATCTTCATGATTGTTGCTGTTTGGGTCCATTGCTTTGGCTATTGTGTCAATCCATTCCACTGAGGGTTTCCTTCATTTTTGCTGACTCTCTGCTTTGCCAAACGTGATGTCCTTTTCTAGCCATTGGTCCCTCCTGATGACGTGTCCTAAGTAAATGAGTCGAAGTTTTGTCATCTTCGATTCTAAGGAGCATTCTGGTTGTATTTCTTCTAAGACTGAATTGTTCATTCTTCTGGCAGTCCATGGTATATTCAATATTCCTTGCCAACACCACAGTTTGAATGCATCAATTCTTCTGGCTTCCATTTTCACTATCCAACCTGCGCATACATGTGAAGTGGTTGGAAAAACCATGGCTCGGGTCAGGTGCACATTTAGACAAACACAGAGTCAATAAAACTTCATAATTGTTTGTTGAAATTCATCGTGAATGGATAAATGATTTAGGTAGGTCCAAAGTTTATAAACTCTGGGGACTTTGCATTTTTCCTGAGCTCAAGTGTTTGAGCATCAGGAGATGAGGAAACCATCTCCTGCTTGCATCCTGAGCCCTGACTCCACCTGTGCCTGGCCAGGTGGTTGCTGATTTCATTGGAGAAGGAAACTGGGGTGGAGTGTGTATAGTAAGATCTAGGAATTCAGCCATGACTTACCTTTGCCTCTTGTCCGTATACTTTCAGACACGTGTGTCGTGCAGGCTCATCAAAGAAGTAATTGTGGCTACCCTGGTGTCACGCGTGAGGAGTGTCAAAGTAAAGGCTGCTGTTTTGATGACAAGATTGTTGGAGTCCCCTGGTGTTACTACCCCGCAGCTGTAGAAGAAGGTATGGCCACGACTAAGCTATGGGGTTTGAAGATCTGGAATTAGTGAGAAAAAAAGACACTGGGGACTAGGGGGGCCCTAATCAGCATCACCAGCTGTGTTTTTGCTCAGAATAATGGCCAAAGGATGGCTGTGAAGCAGTAGTTTAGCCTAAATCAGGCTGAATTCAGGTCTGGGGGATGGAAAGGTAGGGCCGAAAGATTGCTTGCCAAGGAACTCTATCTTTTCCCTGCTTCTTCTTCAGCTCTTTTAACCAAGAGCCTTGAAAGAATCATCCTTAGTTCTACTTAATAACTTGTTTGGGGTGGAAGTGGAAGAAATGCAATTAAAATATGAAGATGTTTTCTAAAGAACATTCTTATTGATACATCATAGTCAAATTCTCTGTAATTGGTTAAAAGTAAAAGAAAATACTTATTCTCACTGACCCATCTCTCCTTCTCCCACACCTCACCATTTTAGAGTGTGAGTTTTAGAAGGTTTCTTCAGGAAGCTGCTTGCACCATGACTCGGAATCCGTCCTCTGCACCTGGCCCTGGAACTCAGTCACCTCGTTGAGCAGACACGTCGGAAGTGCACCCAGAGCTTGGCAGTCTACTTCTGCACTCTGCCTTAGCTCACTTCTTAGATTGACTGCTCTGAATTTGAGTACTGAAAACTAGCCTAAAAATTAAAAGAGGTGAATGCTATTCTGTACTTTCATTCCTTTTTAAAAATATGAAATCTTTTCCTTCCTTTAAAAGAGAAGTGCAATATTTTCTTTTCTGGCTTCTTGTCATTGATTACACATTAATCGAGAGTCTCAAAGTTGAGATATGAGGGAGGGGAGGCGGGCAGAGCAGAAAGAGTGTGCTGTTTAAGTTGACTGGTAGATTTTAGTAGTAGGTATTGATGTCACAGCCCGTTAGGTTTCAGGCATTTCTGTGAGATTGCAAAGTCAAGAAAAGAGTCTAAGACCCTCTCTTGCCAAGTCATGAAAACAGGCTCTATCTGAGCTTCCTAGGGCTGCCATGACAAAATACCACAAAATGGGTAGCTTTAAAGAACAGAAATATACTTTCTCACAGTTTTGGAGGCCAGAAGTCCAAATCAGAATCTCGGCCATGTCAATTCCTTCTGTGTACTTTGAGAGAAGAACTGGTCCATGCCTCCGTCCTTGTTTCTGGTGGCTGCTGGCAGTTCTTGGCATTCTTTTGCTTGTAGATATCTCTTCACATGGAGTGTCCCCGCTATGCATGACCCTGCCTCCATGTCTGGTCTGTTTGCCTCTTCTCTAAGGCATCGCTCAAAAGGGATCAGGACTAGGACCAACCCTATCCCGGAATGACTTTGTTTAATTTAACTTTTGACAACAACTATAAAAAATCCTATTTCCCCAAACAAGGTCATAGTCACATGGAAAGGGGACTAGAACTCCAGCATACCTTTCTGGGGGATACAATTCAATCTATAACAGGCACGAACTCTACTAACATGCTTTACATATTTTTTGTGGATGCTCCAACAACCACGTATTAAAAATTACTTTTCAATTCCTTTACTTCCCCAAAATGGAAACTGGCATAAGAGATGATATCCGTAGCAAAATGTCTGAAACTGTTAATATTAAAAATTCCAGAGAATGGCATGTATTGACATCTCACCTAGCTCTGAATGAACTGAGAAACAGAACAAAAGGGAGAGATTCAGAGGCCGAATGTCACCTTATCAATTACCAAGGCAAACTGGAAGGACGTGGAGCCCAATGCGCTGGCCAGCTCCACTGGGAATGAAACAGGCTCCTCACCTGGGCGGGCAGTGGTAGACTGAGCAGCCCCTGCAGGGGGCAGAGCACATGTCAAGGGTCCCTACAGTGCCTTTGTGAGGATTAGAGCAGGGCGCTCCCCTCTGGACAGGCACAGCTCTGCTCCAGGGAGCTCCGCTAAGCAAGCTGAGTGCAAGCTGGATTCTTCCTCCACTCGTACCCCCACCCCCAAGTGTACCCCATGTACAATCTGCACAATTTCACATGGGGTCCCAGGAGCAGTGGTGAACCCCTGCTCTCTGCAGCCAGGCTGGTTCCCAAGAAGAAGAAGGGCGGTGCTGAGCTGTGTATGACCAGTCTTATCTTCTCAGATTTACCAGTCAGGTAAATCACTCCCCGACTCCTTGGCCACCAGAGTCAGTGAGTAAAGAGGCAGGAGAGGCCAGGCAATGCCCTCCACATGTAGGGGAACATCAGAAATGCGAAGGTGCCCCCACCCATGCACACAACAGCATATAGACGTGTTGCTATAATACCTATTATATACATGCTATGAGGCTCACACATGACTTCTATTACATCTCAAACGTGCAGAAAAATTAGTTTCTCTTTTTTATATACATTTCATCTGATCTTTCTCCCAGTCTCTACCTGCTAGGTAGAGGTAAAACTAAATCTGCTTTATTTACTTCAATCCTTTTAAGAATGCAGTTAATTATAATAATTACCACCGTGTTCGTAGCTAACAATCCTTGGGGGCGGGGTAACCGCTCAGCCAGTCTTATGTGGGCTGCAACCCCCTTTCTGGCTCCTTTCTATTTCTGGGCACATGGGGAAGGGGCTCATGTGGCTTCAGGGCTGTGGAGCAGAGGAGTTCTCCGGTCTACATCGAGTCCTTTGCATTTTCGCTGGCCCGGCGGTGGAGTGGAGGTTGAGCATCCTGAGAGTCTGGTTGGCCTGGTCCCCTGTCCTTTTTCTCCCATAGTTTCCAAGCATTGGAAAGGTGGACTTTCCCCCATGGCATATTGTAGCTGACCTGTTTCCTGGGTACTCAACATCTTTTCCCTCCCTTCTTTCTTACCTAATGTTCACTCCATAAAGAATGGAGAAAATGCTCAGTTTCCTAGCCTTTCTTTAAGCTCCAGTCTTGCCCATGAGACAGAAGGGGGCATGTACTTGAAGGCTTTAGGGAAAGATTTTTTTCCCTCCCTGAGAAAAAGAGTGCCTTCTGGCTGCCCTGGCCAGTCCTGCATCCTGCCTTTGGTTGAGGTAGGACAAGGGTGCCTTGTGGTACTTCAGGCAGCCATCCTGTGATAATGAGGAAAAGTCTTATCATGGCTGAGCTGCTGATTTAACCCAGCATCAACCACCTGCAGACTTTTTGTTAACTAAACCCCAGTCTCCTATGGTTGGGTTTTCTGTTATGTAGCAATAAGAATTACCCTTGTTGTTGGTTGGCTTTGCGTCAGCTCCGACTCATGGCAACCCCATGCACAACAGAACAAATCATTGCCCAGTCCTGTGCCATCTTCACAACCGATCATTGGTCTGCTTGAGTCTATTGTTGCAGCCACCATATATTCTGAGTGCCTTCCAACCTCGCGGGGGCTCATCTTCCAGAACTATATTGGACAATATCTTGTTGTGATCTATAGTGTTTTCATTAGCTAATCTTCAGGCCTTTCTTTCCTAGTCTGTCTTAATCTGGAAGCTCCACTGAAACCTGCCCGCCATGGGTGACCCTGATGGTCAGCATCACAGCAACATGCAAGCCACCACAGTATGCCACACTGACAAACATGGGGTGGAGAAGCATCCTTCCCAAGGTCCATGTCCTCCCTCTACCGTAGAGCAGTGAGCCCCTTGGCTCAGCCACCGTCGGCAGGACAACTCCTCTAAAGTAAGGGGAAAGTCCTTAAGATGGGTCCTCCAGGTTGGATCTTTGGTCTGTTAAAAGGATTGGGGCAATTCATTCTCTCCACCACACCTGGTATTTTACCTGAATTTCTCACTAGTCATGAAGTCCCCTCCCTCTCTGGCCCTGAAGCCATCAGCCTCAAGACTTGACTTCAGGAGTGAACAGCTACAAAGGTCAATGAGTGTGGGGAGAATTAGAAGGCATCACTTTCAGTTTGCACAAGAGGGCAGTGGTGGTTCAGCGGTAGACTTCTCGCCTTCCATGCGGGAGACCCGGGTTCGATTCCTGGCCAAAGCACCACGTGTGCAACCACCACCTGTCTGTCAGTGGAGGCTTGTGTGTTGCTGTGGTGCTGAACAGGTTTCCGCAGAACTTCCAAACTAAGGTGTACTAGAAAGAAAGACCTGACGATCTATTTCTGAAAATCAGCCATTGAAAACCCCATGGATGACAGCAGTCCAATCTGCAACTGATCATGGGGTTGACACAGGGCCAAGCAACATTTCCTTCCACTGCGCGTGGGGTTGCCGTGAGCTGAGGGCTGACACGATGGCAGCTAACATAACATAACCCATTCATTTGCAAAAGCAACTCCATTATAAATGATACCTCATCCCTATCATCTTCATTCTATAAGTGAGGAAGTGGTGCTGAGGAATGTTTAATAATTTGCCTAAAGGAGCAAACACACAAATCAGACTGCCACATCAGATGCCCATGAATCAGAAATCTTTCCTGAATAAAAAAAAAAAAAAAAAAACATCGCTGTCAAGTCAACTCTAACTCATAGTGACCCTATAGGACAGAGAAGAACTGCCCCATAGAGTTTCCAAGGAGTGGCTGGTGGATTTGAACTGCCAACCTTTTGGTTAGCAGCTGTAGCTCTTAACCACTACGCCACCAGGGTTTCTTCCTGAATCAAGGTGTGCTAATAATCCCAAGGGTGCAGGCAACTGAGAAGTTCAAACAAAGCAGAGAGATGACTCGAGCATCAAGGGTGATACCCAAGATTTGTCCTTCCTGTGTCAGAGATGCCCTTCTAGCCACCCAAAATAGATGAGGCCTCCAGATGAGGCTCACGTCTCAGGGAGAGGTTAATCAGGAAACGTCTCCACTTGGTCACCTGGACAGCTGTAGAAGTGACGTTTTCCAGGAAGCCATGGCACATAGGTTCTGGACTTACTTGCTTCATGTATTCCTTCGGCCAGGGCGAAGCCTACTAAGGGCAGTCACTAGACAAGTGACTTCCTAGAAAATGCCATTGGACTGTGGACCCAAGATCCAGTTGATAAGGAGATTAGGTGGGGTCACCTCCCTTTATTTCCCCTAAAATGCCTAGCAGTAACAGGAATAAATGGTTCCTAGGTGGCACAAATGGTCCTCCCTCCCATCGCATTGCACAGAATGACATCATTAAGCTCCCTGCACTGTTTACTGCACACCTTCTGTGGGGGTCCACCCCCAAGACACTTTGATCTGTGGATCCCCCATGGAGACACGAGGCCTCCTCCATGATCACCAGGGCAGGGAAGAGAGACTGGGGACCTCTGCAGGGGTGTCTCTGCTTCTGCCCACAAGAGTCACACATCCCTTCGTTCACCTGTCCCGGTTGGCACATTTCACCTGGTCCACCTCCCCTGGGTGCCCAGGAAAAAGGTGGACAAAAGAGGGTTTGGTGACTGCACTGCATGGGGGGCTCTGCCAGGCCGACCTCCTGGAGCATCATTGAATTACATCAAAGCACATCGAAATCCAGAAAGATTCCAACATTGGAATGCAATTGTTGGGAAGAGAGAGCGAGTGCTTGAGGGGGGTGCCATGTGGGGAAAACCCAGCAGAGGCAAATGTTAGTGTAGCCTGGCCATGCAGGGACTCTGGAAAACACACACAGGTCTAAGAAGGACGAGAAAACGGTTTGCTGGGACTCCTTGGAATATCTCCTGCGATGCCTACAGGATTCACTAAAGCTTTGGGAGTCAGTCTACAGCCACTGCATTCTGCACGTGATAGAAGCAGAGGGAGCCCGTGTGGATTTGGGGGCTGGAGGAGGATGGAGGACAGACAGCATCGGGGGACATGCCCCTTTCTTCTGTGTTTCGTGCCAAGATGGCTGTGAGATGAAAGATGGGGAGGAGATGGGTGGAGGCAGAATGAGACAAGATCCCAAGTAGTGAAATGGTTTCCCCCTCACGGCCCAGGCACATCAAGAAAGCATTGCAACCGGGGGCAGTTTTACACGTCCTTCTGGCATGTGCTGGGGAGATGTGGAAGCTCCGGGGCTTCAAGGAGAATTTTCTGCAGGGCAGAGGCTGTTATTGAGAAAGAGATACAAGCTCTTTGCTTTGTCAGGAGGCCGATTAGCCTTGTCGTTTGAGGTGTGTCTGCAGCGATACAGGGAAAGGGAGGTAGACAGACATGGTGTAAGTGTGCATGTGTGTGTTGTGTATATGTGTGTGTGTGTTGGGGGGCAGGATGGAAGAGAAGAAGTGAACAGTGAGGTCTTTACACTGACTTCCCATGAGCCTGCCACCCTGACTGCTTCTAGAAATCCCAACCCACCTTGCACCAGTGACCACCTGAGTCTCCACCCTTCCAAGGCAAACCTTCATCACCTCCTGCCAACCCTATCCCCACTTCACCTCCACCTCAGATGCCAATGACAGCTATCACAGAGGCCCCTGGGGAGGGGACATGCAGCCCTGGGGGTGTTTTAACACAGAATCTCAGGTGGGCTTCATAGGAGTCTGTGATGAGGATGCCCCCACCCGCCCCATCCCTCTACTGTTATGAATCAGTGGGCGAGGAAGTTAGGGGAGGGACAGCAGAGCTGATCATATATTTTTTTTGTCAGTCTGGCCAGTGGTTTGTCGATTTCGTTGATTCTTTCAAAGAACCAACTTTTGGTTTTGTTGATTCTTTCTATTGTTTTTCTGTTCTCTATTTCATT
>NW_004444064.1:7181239-7211204 GCF_000243295.1 Trichechus manatus latirostris
TTTATCTCTTCATTTGATGTTTTAGGGTTTCAGGATTGTTGTATTCTCTGTTTGGCTTAGTTTTTCGGATCTTTGGTGTGGAGGGACGGCGTGGTGCTTTTGCCTAGAGCGCCATTTTGCCAGAACTCCCTGATCATATATTTTTTAAGGGAATAATTGATGGCTTCTGCTGGAGCTATTCCAGAGTCCTTGAATGTCACAAGTTCGAAGTGGGAAAGAGTCAGTCAAGCTGGTGCCCATAACATGCCTTAGTAAGAGTAACCTGGTTGATAAAACACAAGTGTTTAACAGTTTGGGTAGTGTGACACAGTCACCACACAGGGCTTTTAAAGGGCTGGAGCCCCTTCCCTGCTCCCAGCCTGAGGAGGCCAGACTGAGAGAGGCCTGTGTAAGGTGCCACTTGTGAGGGACGCCCACACCCAGCTTCCCCAAACTACTGGACTAGGGGAGCGAAAACCTCACTCATAATTGTTATATATCAATATATTGTTTGGCAGTGGGAAGTTTCCTGGTATTTTATATTTTTAGCAACAGTTGGTCTACTTCAGAACAACTCAATGGAATTATGTGTCAGTTGAACTTTTGTTTTGTTTTACCAAGAAGCTAAAATGACCAGTTCACTACCAGACACTTGTCAAAGCTGTCCATCCCACACTCCACCCTTTTCCTAGCAGCCTGGTGGTGACTGGAAAGTCAGAGAACTTTCTAGAACTTTCTGTGGCCTTGAAGATTTGTTGACAAAAGTTTGGGCAATCTCTCGGGGATAGAAACTCACTTTTTTGAGAGAAATTGTAGGATTTTCTCGAGGTAGACAACTGGTGTGGGAGAGAGTTGTGTCTGCCTCAGTCCTGGAATGGACTCAGAATGTGTAGTCAGGAAGTGTGAGTGAGCTGTTGGCATGAGGTCTGAGGAGCAGGGAGGAGAATGAGGTAGATGTGCAGAGAGGGGTCCAGGGAAGGCAGGAGGGGTTCTGACCACTGCTTGTCCCTGCGGTGGCCCTGGCTGAGGCTGGTTGCTCTCCAGACCTGGGGTTCCAGTGACAGATACTGTTGTTGTTAGCTGCTGTTGAGTCAACTCCAGCTCATGGTGACCCCGTGCGCAACAGAACAAAACACTGCCCAGTCCTCATCATCTCCATGACTGATTGTGAATAGGACCATTGTGATCCATAGAATGTTCATTGGATGATTTTCGGAAGTAGATCACCAGACCTTTCTTCTTCCTAGTCCCTCTTAGCCTTGAAGCTCCACTGAAACCTGTTCAGCATCATAACCCAAACCCATTGCTGTCAAGTTGATTCTGACTCATAGCAAACCAATAGGACAGAGTAGAACTGCCCCATAGGGCTTCCAAGGAGCGCCTGGTGGATTCAAACTGCGGACCTTTTGGTTAGTAGGCAAACTCTTAACCACTATGCAATCAGGGTTTCCGGTCAGCATCATAGCAACATGTAAACCTCCACTGACAGATGGGTGGTGGCTGTGCATGAAGTGCCTTGGCTGGGAATCAAACCTGACTTTTCCTCATGTAAAGTGAATATTCTACGACTGAACCACCACTGCCTGATGAGCCATATAATCAACCCTTCTTTTCTCCTTCAGCTTGAGTTGGTGTCTGTTACTTGCAACTGAAGAGCCCCAATCAATCCAAATCAATAAAGAGCAGGTGTGGTGCAATGGGTTTCCCTTATGTAGCCTTTCTACCCTGCGTTTGTAATTCTTTCAGAATGACTGGTTGGGTTGGAATCCATCAAATAATTGGTGAGTTTACTATCTGCATAAGCAACTTGCAGGGATTGGTCAGTTTGCTATCTGCATAAGTGGTTTGCAAGGAATGTTTGGTTTATGACCCACCCTGTGGTTGATGTTTATCAGAATTGGCTGGGGAGACCCACCTAGCAGCTCATCTTTTCCTGGGTTAGTTAGGGAGCCTGCCTTGTAATCGACAAGGAGTATGTGGGCTGGCCTATAAAAGCCCTGGAACCTGAGGGCAAAGCTACCCTGGTTGAGAGGAAAGCTGTCCAGTAGTCACCATGAGGAAGACCTGTTCCAGCAGAGAGTTTGTCTGAAGCTGCCCTGATTGATGGGGAATACGGATTCTCTGCTTCGAGGACCTTCCCAGACCTTGCCCTTATACTTGACCCTGAGCTGTATCCTGAGTTTCCTGACGTTTACCCTGAGTTGTACCCCGAATTGTATCCTGTAACTTCTTTGTTGTTACCCTAATAAAACACATAACCATAGGCATAGTCTGTGAGTTCTTTGTGACTTGCAGCAAATTATCAAGCCCACCGGGGAAATAGAGAGTGCCACGTGGAGAAAGGATGGTAAGAGAAATAATGGAGAAGTGGGAAAGCAGAGGTACATTTGACCTCTGCCTCATGGGAACCAGCCTTATGCTGGTTCTGGGTCAGGATGTTCTCCCTACAGCAGGTGTCATGGATGTTGGCTCTGTTATTCCAGACTATTCAATTCTGCTATAGATGGTAAGAAAGCAAATAGGACATGTGAAACTGAAAATATGTTAAGCACAGACGGTGGGTAAACGAGTGGCTTGTGAGGTGTAGATGATGTTCCTAAGATGTGTTAAATGTGGACAGCAAGTCAGTTGGTAACCTGTATGGTGTGTTATAGGATAAAAAGGAAGGAACAAGCAGGAACATTATTATAGATGGAGAAGGATGGAAAGAACAAGTCGTAAGAAACAGATCATGCATCCCTCAATCAACCACCCATTGGTGACCACCATCACAGCCCAATTCAGGCTCCATGTGTGCTCTGCCCAGAAGCTCAAGCTAAAAGCACATGATTGCTCTGTGGATGATAATGAGCTACAGGTGTGGCCTGGCCTACTGCCCCTTGCTGGTTTCCAGTAAAGCGAGAGTGTGTGTTGGCCCCAGGCACCTCCCATCTCCTGACCCTCTTACTCAAACCTTTATTCTGGCCCTTGTAACCTCATCAGTGGGGGTGGCTTATGTTCAGAGAGGGGGACAGGGTATGTTAACATGGCCTAACCCAGGTGTTATGGAATGAATTGTGTCCCCCAAAATATGTGTTGAATTCCTGGCCCTTGTACCTGTGGATGTGATCCAATTTGGAAATAGGGTTTTTCTTTAGTTATGTTAATGAGGTCACACCAGTGTAGGATGGATCCTAAACCTAATCCCTTCTGAGTTATAAAAAGTCCAGAATAGAAAGACACATACATGGGGGAAGACAAATGCCATGTGAGGATCATCTACAAGCAAAGGAACTCCAAGAAACCAACTAATACGCAGGGCTACTGATGAAAAAGGAATCCATATGGCCAAGATCTTGATTTTGACTTTTAACCTCAAATCATGAGAAAATAAATTTCTGTCTTTAAAGCTACCCACTTGTGATATTTGTGCTGTAGCAGCACTAGGTAACTAAGATACTAGGATTCAGGTGTGGGGTCCTTCCATCCACCTGTAGGCTATGCTAAGTGCTAACCTACAGCTTCTCATTCCCCTTGCTTTTCACCCTTATTTCAGATTGATTTAATGAACTGTGGGATCTGAGCACCTTAACCTGGCCTGTGAGCCTTTCTGTTTTACGTCTGATAGTGTACTGGGAGGCTACCACTGCTTCTAGATAATTTTCCACACAATAAGAGGGTTCTGTTCAGAGAATATTGAGCTAAGAACTAGATCAGGAACTAATTCTTTAAGCCAAGGTGTGGGTTAAGAGCATATTTGTAAGGTCATTAGGAAGGATACGTTAGATTAAGAAAACTCCCTTTTCTTTCTTTGTGAGTGTGGGGAGGGGCGGTATGTGGAAATATTCAAAGGTTATAAACCTGTTAAAAAACCCAAACCAAACCCATTGCCATCAAGTCGATTCTGACTCACAGTGAATGTCTTAGTCATCTAGTATTGCTCTAACAGAAATACCATAAGTGGATGGCTTTAACAAAGAGAAATTTATTCTCTCAAGGTCTAGTAGGCTACAAGTCCAAATTCAGGGTGTCAGCTCCAGAGAAAGGCTTCTCTCTCCATCAGCTCTGGAAGAAGGTCCGTCTCATCAGTCTTCCCTTGGTATGGGAGCTTCTCTGCGCAGGAACCTCAGGTCCAAAGGACACACTCTGCTGCTGGCACTGCTTTCTTGGTGGTATGAGTTTCCCATGTGTCTCTGCTCACTTCTCACTTTTATATCTCAAAAGAGATTGGCTTAAGACACTATCTAATCTTGTAGACCTCATCAACATAACAGCTACTAGTCCATCTTATTACATCAAAGTGATAGAGTTTACAACACATAAGGGAATCACATCAGATGATAAAATGGTACACAATCATACAATACTGGGAATCATGACATAACCAAGTTGACAGATATTTTTTGGGGACACAATTCAATCCATGACAGCAACCCTATAGGACGGAGTAGAACTGCCCCATAGAGTTTCCAAGGAGCACTTGGTGGATTCAAACTGCCGACCTTTTGGTTAGCAGCCATGGCTCTTAACCACTACCCCACCAGGGTTTCCTAAACTTGATAGGAAACATCAATTAGTCAGAAAGAGACACATATCTGGCAAATTCAAGCACATATAGCTCACTGGAAGGTATCAGTGATTATAAGGAAAGAAGGAGTCACCAATTTAAAGGTGCAGGCAGAGAGATTATAGTTAGTAACAGAAGAATGAATATTACTATTTTTAAGGTATTTCTCAAGTGTTCTTCTTAGATGTAAGGCCTTGTCTATCTGCATTACACCTGCAAGCAGGCTGGGCCTCAAACTTCCAGGCAGCCATAAGACTGCTAGGAATGAGGCACATACGCCCACTGGCATCAACCATTCCGTTGATGCTGCGTTCATCTGTGATTGAACCAGACACACAAGATACTTATACAGTCTTGGCAAAGTGAAAGCCACTAATATTATTTATAGAAAGCAAACAGTAAAACAATAAAAAAGATTTTCAAAGGGAAGAACTTACCCTTCCCCATATTACCCATGTCCATTCTTATGTTGCCGGGCCAACACTCTGTGATTCAGGTCAGATGCTGTCTTCAGGTCACTGCTGCCTGTGACTACCACCATGACATTCGGTAAGCCTGCATGGCTCCTGAAGCTTCCTCTCTGCCACCGAGCCTTGCTGGACCTTACCTCACCAGCGGGGAGACCCCTGCACAGTATCTCCAGAGCCTCTGCCAACTGGGCCTCTCTGGGCCTCTGCCACTGTCTCCTGCCATGCCGCCCAGGCCTGCATGATTCTCTTGCTGCCATGTGACCTGGACCCATGCTGCCCAAGTGCTCATGTGGCTCCCACTGTGCTGCCCAGGAGATGAGGTATGTTGCACAGAACACACTCAGGCTTCTGCAGGTGTTACAGCTCTTTAGCATCAGGCAAGTCCTGCATGGAGGCACTCCACCAGCAACCTCCTACATGGAGGCACCCGGTTCTCTCTAAGCGAGCCAACAAGTCCACTGCAGCCATCTCTCTCTCTCCATGGGCCAAACAGGCAACTGTCTTTTCATCTTTATTTTCTGAGTCTAGGAGATTCTCAGCACAGGGATCCCATTTCCAAAGGATGCCTTCTACTCCAGATTCTTCTTGATGATAGTGAGGTCTCCTGAAACCTCTGTGGGATTGGCCTTTATATAAGTCTAGCAGGATGGCAAAATAGACCAATTCCATAGAGACCACAAGGGGCTCAATCCAATTGGGTGGATTTTCAAGCCACTATTTGCGTAGTAAATCTATCAACCCTGTAGACGGACTGCAAGGGGCTCAATCCTATTAGGTGGATTTTCAAGCCACTATTTGCATAGCAAAACTGATCAATCCCCTAGCTGGACTGCTAGGGGCTCTATTATGTGGCTTTTCAACTCACTATTTGCATAGTTAATTGACCCATCTCTTTGCAAGCTTGTGGCCCAGCCAGTCGTTCTATGGGAGTTATAAGACCATGGCTAGAAAGGCCATATAAAAGCGATTCATTGCACTGCATCGGATCTTAACATTGTCCTTAGGCTGGATATTTTTGGGTAGCAAAATATTTGTTGTTGTTGTTGCTGCTAGGTACCATTGAGTTGATTTCAACTCATAGCGACCCTATGTATAACAGAACAAAATGCTGCCCAGTCCTGTGCCATCCTCACAATCGTTGCTATGCTTGAGCCCATTGTTGCAGCCACAGTATCAATCCATCTCATTGACGGTCTTCCTCTTTTTTGCTGACCCTGTCATTCTCCAGGGACTGGTCCCTCCTGATAACATGTCCAAGGTAAGTGAGATGAAGTCTCATCATCCTTGCTTCTAAGGAGCATTCTGGCTGTACCTTTTCCAACACATATTTGTTCATTCTTCTGGCTGTCCATGGTATATTCAATATTCTTTGCCAACATCATAATTCAAATGCATCAGTTCCTCTTCAGTCTTCCTTATTCATTGTCCAGCTTTTGCATGCATATGAGGCAATTGAAAATACCATGGCTTGGGTCAGGCAAAACTTAGTCCTCAAATCACTCATTCCTACATACATAGGTGGTACAATGAGGCTGGGTGAACCTAATCAATAGAGAACAACTATTCTAAAGGCAAACACTGACAGATTTTCCACATATAACCAGGTCTAGTTTATTTGTTTCAAGAACTGTGAAGGGTCTGAGATATTATCCTGCTTGCAAACTCACAAACTGGCCTGCTACAGTTTCATAGGTGCTGGCCAAAGAAATGAAACTCTTGGGTCAGAGATAAATTACTTTTTATTTTATTGTGTTGTAGGTGAAAGTTTACAGCGCAAATTAATTTGTTACTGAAACTTTTATACACAAATTGTTTTGTGACATTGGTTGCATTCCCTGCAATGTGTCAACACTCTCCCTCTTTCCTTTCCACCCCAGGTTCTCTGTGTCCATTCGTCCAGTTTTCCTGTCACTTCCTGCCTTCTTGTCTTTGCTTTTGGGCAGGTGTTTTCTATTTGGTCTCGCATACTTGGCTTAACTAAGAAGCACATTACTCACGCGTGTTATAGTTTGTTTTGTAGGCCTGTCTAATCTTTGGCTGAAAGGTGGACTCTGGGAATGACTTCAGTTCTCAGTTAGCAGGGTGTCCAGGGGCCATAGTCTCGGGGATTCCTCCAGTCTCTGTCAGACCAGTAAGTCTGGTCTTTTTTTGTGAATTTGAATTTTGTTCTACATTTTTCTCCTGCTCTGTCCAAAGCCCTCTAAAGATAAATTACTTTATTACTCATGGTATAGGAAGCAGCAATGGGCATCAGCATGTTTGTGTCAATTCCCATTGTCCTTAATCCCCCCCAGGATGACACGGATGGGCTCAGATGGATGCCTGTATACCCAGTAGGATGCATTACAGGGCAGGGACCCTGACCTTAAGAACCAAATCCTTTATATAAGGCATAAAAAATTTTTGCTTCTCTTTGCTTCAGGGGGAGAAAACGTGTCTGTCTTCCAAGGTTCCCTATACAAACATCCTTGAAAATATAATCCAGAAGACAGGACTGTTTAGATCACCTGCTAGTCACCCTGCTGATGACGGAAGGATTCTTACCTTAGGGTTATGGGATGGCTGAAGATATGACACCTAACACTGGTCAGATGAGATCTACAGCAGTTTATTAGTTACATATATTGCAGCCCAGGGGGACACCACACACCATGGGGGGGGGCCACATGGGGACTGCACTCAGGAACAGAGTGAAAAAGCAGGGCTGTGGAAGGCAGACTTTGTAGTATCAAGGGGTTGGGTGTCCCCCAGTTCCCGAGGGAGGATGTGATTGGCTTGTTTGAATAATTTTGTGGGTTGGCAGGGATAAGCATTCAAGGATAAGCAGGCACTGTGCCTGTTTTTTTGATTAGGAGGGTTGTTTGGCTAGGGGATCTTATCTGTAGGAACAGAGCAGGGAGGGGAGCTTGTGGTTAGATTATTGGAGGACCTCCTGATTTCAGCAGGTGTCAGGGCAGCACATTATACTGAACCTCAGTATTAGGTTTTACACCACAAGGACAGCGCCTCATTCACAAGACACGTAGAAACCTAAGAGTCTCATGGAGAATTGTCAGTACACCAAATATATCAATTTCAACACCAGGTTATATAGAGGGGAAAAAAAGTATTAATGTTTATTTCTATAACATTTCACTTATAAATAAAATAAAATATATTTCCCCTGTCTTCATCTTTTTTTTTCCTTCTGAATTCAGTTTTAGACAGTTTTAAGACCACAATACAGGAACAGGCAAACTTTTTCTGACAGGGTGAGATAGTAATTATTTTACACTTTGTGGGCCATGTAATCTCTCTCGCAAGTAATCAAATCTGCAATTGTAGCTTGAAAGCAGCCATAGATAATGTGTAAATGAATGTGCATGGCGGTGTTCCAATAATGCTTTATTTAAAAAACATGTGACCAGACCACAGGACATAGTTTGCCAAGCCTTACTGTAAGATATCATTCTTTCCCTGACATATGGAACCTAAATAGTTTAAATATTTTTAAGTTTTTTTTAATTAATGCACTTTATCATTTTTTAAAATGTTATTGTGCTTTAGATGAAAGTTTACAGTGCAGATTAGTTTCTCAAATATTTATACACAAGCTGTTTTGTGATATTGGTTGCAATCGTCACAATGTGTCAGCACTCTCCTCCTTTCCGTTTACATCCTGGGTTCCCTGTGTCCATTCTCCAGTTTTCCTGTCCCTTCCTGCCACCTCATCTTTGCTTTTGGGCAGGTGTTGCCCATTTGGTCTCTTAAAGTTGATTGAACTAAGAAGCATATTCCTCACATGTGTTATTGTTTGTTTTATAGGCCTGTCTATCTTTGACTGAAAGGTGGACTTCGGGAGTGGTTTCCGTTCTGAGTTAGCAGGGTGTGCTGGTGTCATAGTCTCACGGGTTCCTCCAGTCTCTATCAGACCAGTAAGTCTGGTCTTTTTTTGTGAATTTGAATTTTGTTCTACATTTTTCTCCCGCTCTGTCTGGGACGCTCTATTTACTTTTAAGTTTTAAAACTGGCCAGATCACTGCTTGTTTCAGCACGATGTCAAATAAAACAGAACAAAACAGCCACTCAGATGCCAAAGAGACATTTAAATGAAATTTAAAGCTTGACTAAAGTCTCTTAAAACAGTGCAAAGAGAAATTCCATTGCACAGCACATTCGAAAATGTCCTAAAATTTATGTCTGCCCAACTATATACCTGGTATATACCTCATGAACCAAAAAACCAAAACCAAGCCTGTTGACATGGAGTCAATTATGACTCATAACGACCCTATAGGACAGAGTAGAACTGCCTCATAGGGTTTCCAAGGAGCAGCTGGTAGATAGCTCATGAAGACATTTCTAATTTTCATTCCCTCCCAAACTCTGTGTCAAAATTCTCATCTACATTGGTTCATTTATTTATTCCCTCTCTTAGCTTTGACCAAGCTCTTTGTTATATAAGTACATTTATCCTTGGGCTTTGTTGTTGTTGGGTGCTGTTGAATCAATGTTTCAACTCATAGCAACCCCATGTGACAGAATAGAACTGCCCCATAATGTTTCCTAATCTACAGAAGCAGATCGCCAGGTCTTTCTTCTCCAGAGCCATTGGGTGGATTTGAACTGCCAACCTTTGGGTTAGCAACTAAACACTTAACTGTTGCACCACCAGGGCTCCTTTTTAAAACCCTGGGCTTTAAAATTGTTTATTCTTTACTCACTATATAGATCAGTGCAACAAAGCTCAGGAGCATGAAAGGCTGGAGGGGAAATTGAATATGTATGTTGTTCAGCCCTTCTCGTCTACATTTAGGGACTTTAAGGGAGGAAATTTTGATAATAAAACCACTTTTTCCCATGTTAGTGGTATAAAAATGAGATATTATCATACTTAGATTTTAGGAGACTTGGGGAACCTTGGAGAGCATTTAGTAAGTCCTCTCTCTCCCTCCCCTTTTATAGATGATGAAACTAATCAGGTAAGAGGTTTGCCTTATTCGCGCATATCCATATCTAGATATTATTTTATGAATTTCAGAAGGTAATTTGGGTAATAGGCAGTACTAGGTGGGTGTCATGCATTGAATTATGGCCCCCAAAAAATGTGTGCATCAATTTGGCTGGGTCATGATTCTCAGTATTGTATGATTGTGTGCCATTTTGTAATCTGATGTGATTTCCTTATGTGTTGTAAACTCTATCACTGTGATGTAATAAGATGGATTAGTGACAGTTATACTGATGAAGTATACAAGATTGGATAGTGTCTTAAGCCAATCTCTTTTGAGATATAAAAGACAGATGTGAGCAGAGACACATGGGAATCTCATACCACCAAGAAAGCAGTGCCAGAAGCAGAGCGCATCCTTTGGACCTGAGGTTCCTGTGCTGAGACGCTCCCAGACCAAGGGAAGATGGATGCATCACAAGGACCTTCCTCCAGAGCCGACAGAAAAAGCATTCCCTTGGAGCTGACGCCCTGAATTTGGACTTGTAGCCTACTGTGAGAGAATAAACTTCTCTTTGTTAAAGCCATCCACTTGTGGTATTTCTTTTATAGCAGCACTAGATGACTAAGACAGTGGGGAATTCTTAATCCCCCGAATTTCTGTGATGCTGGTACCTACTTCTCCACTCAATTCTCTCTCATTAAGAGTCTGGTATGTGCCAGACACTGGGATAGGTTCCAGGGCTGAAAAATGAATGAGACACAGATTTGGCCCTGGATCTTCACCCCACACTTACTTGCTGTGTTATTTGGGCAACTATGTCACCTATCTAGGCTCTAAAATGGGGATGATAAATTTAGCCCCTTCTTTGGATTATCGTAAGGATTAAAAAGCAGATAGCATGTAAAACCTTTAGAATATTGCCTGGCACAAAGTAATCCTACGATAAGTGTTAGCTGTTATTGTCAGTATAATTAACAAAAGAGCCAGAAAAGTAAAAATTTTTATAGTGTGGTGTGTTAAGTGTTATGATTCAGATTAAAAAAGATTGCTGTGGGGGAAAGGATGAAGGACATCTAACTTCATTCTGGGGGAAGTAAGGGGAGGCTTATTGGAAGAAGTGATTCCTGAATTAAGATCTGGAGGATGAACAGCAAGACAAAGAGTGAAGAAAGGGCATTACGGAGAAATGAGGACACAAGAGCAAAGGCTCACAGACCAGAGTGTGTTTAGGGAAGTGCAAGCTGCTTATATTATGAGGAGAACCTAGCAATAAAATACAGTAAAGAAGTATGTAGGGTCCAGTTCATAAAGGAGCTTGCTTTTCATTCTCAAGAGTTTGGTCTTTACCCTACAGTCTGTGAGGAGCCAGAAAGTGGCAGTGGGATGACACTGATAGATTTTAATTTTATAAAGATAATTATGGCACCAGATTATTGTCTGGATGGAGAAAAAACTGTTGATAGCTGAGGGACCAGTGAGGAGGCAATTGTAGTAAACCAAGTGAGAAATAATGAGAACTAGACCCTAGCGGCACAGTGGTTAAGAGCTCAGCTGCTAACCAAAAGGTCAGCAGTTCAAATCTACAGCCACTCCTTGGAAACCCTATGGGGCAGTTCAACTCTGTCCCATAGGGTCGTTATGAGATGGAATTGACCTGACAGCAAAAGGTTCAGTTTTTAGACTGGGTTGTAACCTTAAACACTTACAGAGGCCAAGCAGATGTCATAACTGAGTAAATCCAGATAGGTGGGAATTGTGACAACTTGGAGTACTTGCCCTATATTAGGGGCTGTCATAACTTCAACTTGAAGAAATTCCTTTAAAATTCCTTGAAGAACAGGCATGTCAATGACAGATTCTCTCAGCTTTTGTTAAGCTAAAAAGTATTTTGTCTTCATTTTTGGATGTTATTTTCACTGAGTACAGAATTATGAAATTATGACTTGAAAAGCTTTTTTTTTCCCCTTAAGCACTTTAAAGATGTCGTTCCATTGCCTTCTGGTTTGGATTGTCTCAGATGAGAAGTCAGCTGTTATTGTTGTTCTCTTGTAAGCACTGTGTCTTTTTCTCCAGCTGCTTTTAAGAATTGATTTTTAACAATTGATCATATACTTCGGTGTGGTTTTCTTTGTATTTCTAGTGTGGAGTTTGTTAAACTCCTAGATTCTGTGGGTTTATATATTTTTTTTATCAAGTTTAAAGAAAAAATTTGACCATATATCTTCATACACTTTTTTCTTGTGCAACCTATCTCTTCTCTACTACTGGTACACCAATTATGTGTACTATAAACTGCTTGGTATTGTCTGACAGGTCATTAATGCTCTGCTCATTTTTTTCAGCTCCTTTCCTCTCTATTTTCCAGTTTGAGTAGTTTATGTTGTCCTGCTTTAGGTAAACTGGTCATTTATTTTGCAGTATCTAATGATCAGTATCTATCCTAAAGCTTATCCATTGAATTTTTCATATCAGATATTTTATTTTTTATTCCTAGAATATTCACTTAGTTCACTTTTAGAATTTCCATTTCTCTATTGAGATGCTTTGTTACCTCATTATATTTGTGTTTTTCTTTAAATCTTTGAACATATTTACAATAGCTTTTTACAAGTCTTTATCTGCTAATTCCATAGTCTTTTATTTCTGGGTCTGTTTCTATAAAAATATTGACCTTTTTCCTACTGATTATGGGTCATGGTTTCCTGCTCTTCACATGTTTAGGAACTTTTGATTTTGTGTTAGACATTGTGTATGCTATGTTGTTTTGTGTCTAGATTTTGTCATCTTCTTTAACAAAGTGTTGGGTTTTGTTCTGTCTGGCAGTTAATTTACTTGCAGATTAGCTTGAATCTTTCAAGGCAGGTTTTGTTAGGGTAAGTCTAGAGCAGCACTTTCATCTAGCAGTAGATTTGTCCTACTCTTATGGCATGGCCTTTCTGTACCTCTATTGAATACCTGAGGTGATCAGCAATTTTTGCCACTCAAGTCAGACTCAAATATCTCCCAGCTGAGAACGCCAGTAGTTATTCAGTTTACATCTCCTCAGAGGTTGTCTTTACCACATAGTTGTTCTTTGCCTGGCCTTGTGTGCATGGGCAGCTAAGGATTTGGCCAAAAACTCAAGGAGACCCCCATTCAGATTTATGGAGCTTCCTTTTCTTTGGTAGCCTACCCTTCATCTGCCTCAGTAGCTCCCAATTACATCTCTGTCTCCTCACCTCAGAGACTGCTGTGTTCTGTTTGGGCTTCCTCCTGTCTGTGTTGTAGTCCAGAAAGTGCCTCCAGAAAACAAGGCAATAATGGGGTTCACCCCGTTATTTCCTTTCTCTCAGGGATCACAGTTTGATACAGCCTATTGTTTATATATTTTGTCCAGTTTTAGAGTTATTTTTAATGGGAATGCTAGTCTGGTACAAGTTACTCCACTAGTCAGAAGTGGAAGCCCACATGGGTGATATTTGAAGACTCCCCTTTTGTTAGCTTCTGTTTTCTATGTGATCTGGTAGACAACGTCATCCCCAGAGTGTGCAAAATGAAAGTTTGAAGGAAGTGGAGAAGGCTAGACATGAAGAAGAATCAAGCTACACTGAGTGCCCAGAAAGGTCTGAAGCAATGGATTTACAGTGGCAGCAATCAGTGGCATACACTAGCTGAGCTCAGCAGACAGGGCAGGCTTGTAGACAGAAAACTAATCGTGTGTACCTGGTGGTGTAAAGAGTGGGTAAGAGAGTGAGTGAAGTGGGGTCCATGGAAATCGGGATGGAGAAGGAAGGAAACAGGAAAGAATAGACAGGATGGTGGTCCCAGAGTGAAAACAGAGAGGTTGGGGATTAGAGGGTTTTAGGATTTAGAGAACAAGTGTGGTGGGAGTTAAAGAGAGAGTCTTAGAACCTTAGAACATCCTGAACAGAAAAGACATTTGCATCTTACCTTTCAGAGGTAGAGCACAAGTTCTGGATTACAAACAGGCTCTGAGTGTGGTCATGGGACAGGTGGCAGAAATAAAGTAGGGGTGGAGAGGTGAGGAGGAGATAAAAATATGAGCGACCAGGAATTTTGATGAGAAGTCCACTGAAATGCTGAAACTGCCTAGGATGTTGATAAGTCTCAGTGTGACAAGGAATACAGAGAACTGGGTACTAAAATACTTAACAAAGGGGACAGACTGACTGAGGTCAGTAGGTGATGGTAGGGTTGGGCATTCGGAGGGCTATAATTCAAAGCCTGGGTTTTTAAGGAGCATGGTTTTTAAATGAGATGGAGACATGAGGCTCAAAGTCAATGCCCAGCCCCTCAGCCTGAGCCCATGTGGTGAGAGCATGGCCACCAACTACAACTGTAGAAGTCATGTTGTGTCTACCAGCTCTCCAATCAAGTAGGATACCCCTCATGTTGTAGACATCACGTTTATTATAATCTCCAAACAGGTGGAAGTAACTTGTCTTGAAGAAAATGTGCCTTTTTCTAATGTCCACAGAAGCACTGTATGGGCTGGAGGTGGTCCTGGGTAAGGACCTGCATCCTCCACCTGAGATAGGAAGCATCTCAGGTAAGATGTAAGCTTCTCTTAGGGCCAGGAGGGGGCAAGAGGCCTAAGTGCTTGAGGATGATAAGGGGTTTCTTTGCCATGGATCAGGCTGATTCAGCAGAAATGCTGAAAGGTTCAGATGGGGCTGGTGGTGGGAAGTTGGGTCAAGGAAGGGGAAGCATAGATGATACTGGGGATGAGAATATAGGAGATAATGGATAAATCAGAGCACTTATGTCTTGGTGGTGACTAAGGTAAGAGGGATGTGGGATGGGGAAATTTACCTTTCCAAGGTTTTCAAAAGAGTGAGTCCCAGTGGTCAATTGGTGGGTGAATGGTCAGGGATCTGGTCTGGTATTGCTCAGGCTGAACTTGGAAGAAGCCTTGGAGGACAGAGGTCAGCTGTCTCGACTCTGAGGACAGCGCCTGCTCTTGGGTCAAGGTTTTTAGATTCCATAAATCTGTGGGTCACTGGCTGCTCAATCTATGGTTTACAGATTGCCAACCTCCTGTTAATTTCTTGTGTGGTGGAGAATTTAGAACCTCCTTCCGTCCCTAACACATCTCCCTCTTTTTTCTCTTGGTTTTCTCTCTTATCCCTCATACATCATACCCATATATCACACCCCTGGCAGATCTTTGTCCCCAGTGCCATCTTGTAGGACACGTGCAGAATTCCCTCATGTGCAGCCACCACCCATGTATCAGTGGAGGCTTGAGTATTGCTATGATGCTAAAAAGTTTTCAGTTGCGCTTCCAGACTAAGACTAGGAAGAAAGGTCTGGTGATCTACATCTGAAAATCAGCCAGTGAAAACTCTATGGATCATAAAAGTTCAATCCACAACTGATTGTGGGGATGGAGCAGGACCAGGACCTAGTGTTTCATCTTATTGTGCGTGGGGTTGCCACAAGTCAGGGACAATTTGATGGCAGCTAACAATAACAACCACGACAGAGTTCCCATGGAGGAAACACAATGAACTTCAGAGGTTTGCTGAAAATGAACTTGTTATTACTAACCACTCATCTTGGCCTCTCCTCTTACATAGTCAGCCTCATCTCCATGGAGAGAAGCCTCTGCTCCTGAAGATGGAGATGAGGGCATTCAGACAAGGGTTGACAGCACGGAGCCTGGGAAAGGTGTCTAACTGTGGGGCCCTGGATGGGTTTCCTGGGGTCCTTGAAGGTTCTCCCGTTCCTTGGGGACGGATCTTCTATATATCAGCAACAGGCCCATCAATTTTCTCCAACAGCGTTGGCCACAACAATTTTTAAGATTCCAGTGGCTGCGTGCACTTTATCAGAAGAAATGCACGGTTTATCCTCTGCTGGGTGTGAGCCTGTGTGTGTCCTTACTCTGCCCAGGGCCGGAAGTGCACATGTCCAGCTTTCCACGTCGGCAACCTGGCTGTTAGCCTGGCATGACCCGCCTTTCTGCCCAGGGCAGGGGAGGCCTCAGTGGCAGCAGGGGGCCTGGCTCCTTGGCCAGACGCCTAGCCTCCTCACCTACACTCTCAAATCCCTTTCCCAACAAAGGTCCAAAGTGTGGCGCCACAGGGAAGAGCAGAAAGGTTATCTGTGCATGTTGAGCAAACAGAGAGGAGATTATAAAACGCCCTGAGGCATGTGGACTGTACATTCTGTAGGCAGCTCCTGGAAGAAACATTTGTACCTACGACATGGGACCTCGAGGTTCTGGGCTCTTGGTGGCCCTTCTCGTCCTGGGGCTGTGTGCCATGGCAGCCAGTGAGAAGCCCTGTAAGTGAACACCCCAAAAGTAACCCACTGCGGCTTAGTTTCGTCATCTGTGAAATGGAGCGCTTCAGGCTCGGTGAGCCTGGAACCCCCACGATGCCCCTGGGACATAGGGGTTGTAAGTCTTTGCTTTCAGTAGTGCCTCTCTCTCCCTCAGTGGATCTCTTATTCTACAGGGTTTCTTTTATGTTTCTCTTAAGGGAAAAAAGGGTGTAGGGTAAGTTAATTCAAGAGGGGAAGCAGCTGAAATGATTTTGTGATGCTCTGGTGGCATAGATCAGTCTCCTGCGTATGCACACACTCGCTTTCCCATCACTCAGGCAGGACAGCAGGGGCTACAGGAGACCGCTAAGAAGGGTCTCCGTCCAGGGAAAGGTCTGGATAACCGCGGGTGTGGTGGCCAGGTGGGGAGTGGGCTGGGTCAGGAGGGCCGCCTCACTGAGGGCTCCTCTGAGTCCCACCTGCTCATCTCTTGCTTCTCCTGGGTCCTTTGTTCATGCTTGTTTCCTTTTTAACTCATAAAAACAGTTTCAGCAAAACCTTGTTAGCGCCTCAGAAAAGAATTGCGTAGTTCAAATATGGGCAAGACAAGACTCTGGGTTTTTCAGTGAAGGTGTCCCCGAAAGCCCCATGAGCCAGGCCGGAGCGTGCACCTGCCGCTGGGGTTGGCTGATGAGGCTTCTTCCCCAGCCGCTTGCCGCTGCTCAAAGATTAACCCCGAGAAGAGGGAGAACTGTGGCTTCCCTGGCATTACCAGCGACCAGTGCTTCAAATCCGGGTGCTGTTTCGACTCCAGCATCTACGGCGTCCCTTGGTGTTTCACCCCGCTTCCAGTGGAAGGTAATCAAGGACCCTCCTCCAGGGGCTGTGTCCACAGCAGCAGGGCCAGCTCTGCCATACCCTCCATCCACCAATGCTTGTGCCCACCCAGCCTTAGTCCAGCCCTGGCCCAGGCCAAAAGGGAAGGGACATTCGCCAACCCACCACAGTGTCCACCCTTGCAGATGCTTTGCCAGCTGTGTGCCCTTCTGGCAAACAGTCATTCAAACCATACGGTTGACTTTATTTGAAGAACCAAAAACACTCAGCTCCCTTCTAGCTCTGAAAGTATGACATCTGAAGAAGCTTGTAAGGTAAATGTAACCAGTTACTATAATTTTAAGGGTATAGGTGCTAACAGAGCTCAACTGTTAGGAAATTAAGCTCAGAATTCTAGGATTATCTTTTGGGAGTGAGTTTTACGCCAGTTCATATTATTAAAATACCAAGTCATTCACTCGAAGGTGTGCACAAAAGAAGGTTACCCTGGAGGAGCATCCCCGTGGGGATGGAGCCCGGCGCCGCCTGGCCTGTCATCCACCCTCACAGGAAGGGTTTTGTTCCCCAGGACTGTCAGCCAGGGGCTCATTTGGCTCTGGAAGTGAAACAAGACAGATAGCTGATTGTTACCAAGGGCTCCCGCCCCAGTGAAAGTATTGCTGTGGTATCCACAGCTTGACCAAACGCTTTACATCCTCAAAAGGCGCTCATAAACCTTTTGTTGTCTTGGTACAGCTGACCATCCCCATCCTACAGAGGGGTATATTGAGTCTGGAGCCCTGGTGGTGCAGTGGTTCAGAGCTCAGCTGCTAACCAAAAGGTCAGCAGTTCAAATCCATGAGCTGCTGCTTGGATACCCTATGGGGAAGTTCTACTCTGTCCTATAGGGTCACTATAAGTCTGCATTGACTCCATGGTAATGGATTTGGTTTTGCTTTATACTGAGTTCACAGAGGCAAAATAATTTTCCCAAGGCCCCAGTCCTCCACCTTCTGATTTTGGCTGCCACCTCAGGCTGGTTCATATGGGCGGAGAGGACAGAGCCAGCCCTGCCCTGGCTCTGATGCTTGAAAGAAACGAAAGCAGAACAAAATAACAGTTGCTGTCGAGACAATTCTGGCTCATGGTGACCCTATGTGTGTCAGAGTAGAACCGTGTGCCATATGGTTTTCAATGGCTGATGTTTTAAAAAAGTAGATCATCAAACCTTTCTTCCAAGGCACCTCTGGGCGGACTCAAACCACCAACCTCTGGTTAGCAGCCTATCGTGTTAACCATTTGCACCAGCCAGGGACTCGAACACTTAAATAACCCCTGGGTTTTACAGTCCCAGAAGTCACGGTCCCTTAGGTGCCTCAGATACACTGAGGCTGTAAATCCAATGTTATTCCTAGCTGGAGTATAGGAAAGGCAGTTTCTCGTCAGCTGCTGGCTTAATTGAGTCTCTGTGTTGTCCCTCCCTCGACTCTGGTAACCCATGAGCAGAAGCGGAGCAGTGTGTCATGGAAGTGGCAGAACGCAAGAACTGCGGGTACCCCGCCATCAGCCCGGAAGACTGTGCCTCCCGAAATTGCTGCTTTTCCGACACCATCCCTAATGTGCCTTGGTGTTTCTACCCTCTGTCTGTGGAAGGTAACACAGCTGTAGGACTCACCCCACTACCTCATTCCTCGGGGTCCGTGGGAACTGGGGAGGTGGGAGTCACTGCCTAAATGCCGTCCCGGGCCAGGCCAGTGACTCCAGTAGGTGGCCGTTTCAGGAAAACATGTACAACTATAAGCACAGTACTGATGGACAAGCCTGCCTTCATCGTGAACCAGCTCTGAAGGCAATTCCGAACGTTCTCGACAGTGACGGCCCCTTTTCATTAAGCTTAGAGCCTCCAGGATTCTGGCTGTATGGTTTATGATGGCTGGAAAAATAACATTTTCATTTTCGGCAATGCCCCTAGGTCTCCGCCCAGTGTGGAGGGTTGCCTACATTATGGTGATTCAGTCACCAATTATAGATGCTACTGAGTGCCAGACGCTGGGCTAGGTACCAAGGAGGAGGCCTAGAATAGAGCGGGTATGGTCCCTTTTCGTGGGGACCTCACCCTTCTCTCATGAGTGACCACATGAGACAGATTCTGCCCACAACATCCTGCTGCAATGTCAGCTCCAGGGGGGTCCAGTCTGAGACGTGAATTTTGCCCACCAGTTGCAATGTATCTCCTTCCAATGAGTTTGGAAGACAAAAATACGCAGCCTACTCAAAAAATGAGACGAGAATGTATTGATCTTTTAGGATGTCAAAGTACTCCAAAGAGTACAACCTTTAATTTTAAGAAATTTCCAAATATACCTAAGGGTCCACTTGGAAGTTTTCTAATAGTTTGGGCAGAATGGACCCCACAGATGACAATCTTGCTCTGGAGGATTTTGTTCCTTCCCTTGACCCCTGTGGGAGGGGAGCTCCTCTCTTCAGCAGAAAACTGCTGGACAAAATTTCCTGTTACTGAGTAAATGCACCCAAGCTTCCTAGCTTACGTTCCCTCGTTCCCTCGATGCTTTCATTGACCATGTTGTATTTTAAATTTCTAGACTGCAGTTAATAAGAAGTGCTGGCCTCAGAGAATGGACCTGGCTCACTGAATGTTCTAAAAAAAAAAAAAAGAAGTTTCACTATCTCATCAGCTTCACATTTCAAGTCTCATAAATTACTGAGTTTTCCTTACATCCTTTGTATTCTCCTCAATGGGTTAACATATAACTTCTTCAAGTAAAGAAAACCCTTAAAATCTGTTCAATTTCTTTTTGGCTTCATTGACACAGCAGTGGTGATAGCGTGTGTGTATGAGTGTGTGTGTGTGTAAGAGTGTGTGTGTGTGTGCACGTGTGAACGCGTATGTGTGTGTGGTTTTAACCGTTTTTAATTTGCTGTGAAAGCAACCTATTCATCAAATACATATAGGGTATTTTAGCAGCAATAGAGTAGTCCACGTAAGTGGATTTCACAATCCATGATCATCTTATAACTCCCCATCCATTAAACCCGTTGCCGTCGAGTTGATTCCAACTCACAGCGCCCCCATAAGGACAGAGTAAAACTGCCCCATAGTGTTTCCAAGGCTGTCATTTTTGCGTAAAAGGCTGCCACATCTTTCTCCTACACAGTGGCCTTCAGTTAACAGCCACACACTTAACCACTGTGCCACCAGGGCTCCCATAACTCCCCAGACCCAATCATTTTTATAAAAGTTAAAATGATTTTAGCCCTAAAAAACTCAGAGTAACATATCATTTCAGATGGCAAATACATGATCCCTTCACGTTTACAAAATGTGTCACAGACGACTTGCTTTTGAAATGAGGGCAAGGAAGCAGGTCATCTCCTCCCCTGAGCAGACACTGTCCCTATTCTTGATGTGAGTAGAGGGGGCCCTCCCAACTCTGAGCGTCCATGTTTCTCCCCTCGACCAGAGAGCAGCTTCAACAACACGCTCGATTTGGAGGATGATTTAAAGAGCCATGGAGAGCATGTCACGCAGGCTGCAGCCTTGCACGCAATCACTATTGCACTGAAGGCATTTCATGTGTCTGCTCTAAAGGGGCCTGACACTATTCAGCTCAATGGGCGGGAGTAGGGGGCAGATGGCACCATGTCAGTCTTTCTGTAGCTTCCCCTCCTCCCTGACACCTCACACAGCCCAGCCAACTGGCTCACCAAATACGTCACCCAGTGGTCTACCCCTGTTCAACAAATATTCTGACAAAATCAATTTTATAATTTATTTTGGTTTCAGAAAAGATTCATGAACCAACAGTGGAGATGTGCTATGATGGACAGAGAAAAAGTGAGAGTTTTTATAAGAGATAAAAGGTAGAGAGAGACAGAACAAAACACCTTTCATGTATTTTGACAGGTCTTTCGGTCATACAAGAGCAGGATCTATGGAACGCCCAAACATTTAAACTTGTCTGTTCAAAAATCTGTTTAATGTGGCAACTAAAATTTCTGAGTGAACAAGCAAACATGCAAACAGAAACATTGTGAATGATAATGAGGTCAAAAAGAGCTAGAAATTTCAAATTTGGTTGAGGCGGGCAAGGTGGATCTATCAAAGGCTCTTTAATTCTCTAAGTCTCTCAAAGAGCCTTTTTTAACTCCAGCAAGTCTGGAGAATAAAATAGAAATTCACAACACGCCTGTCACGCTGGGAAATCCAAGGTTGCTGTCTTCCAGGGTGGGGTTGTGATCAGTGACATCGACTTTGCATTGGAAGACGGGAGATGTAAACAGTGTTTCTTCAAGGGATGGAGGTGGGTCCATGTTACTTTTCTGGTTGCAATTACACTTCAGATTCTCATATTTTAGAGAAGGAGGCAGCATACAACTTTGAGTCACTTTTGCACTTTTATCTTGTTTACAACCCATTTATAATCTCAATGAAACAATGGCTCTTGCTGGCAGCATGAGGTCTCAGAAACACTCAAGGCAAATGACCAGTGGAGGCAGAACCCTGGTTCTGGTGAATTTACTCTTTACAGGGTGTTGTACCCTTCCCACACTTCTCCTCACTTTACAAGTAGTTCATGTGTTTGGGAGCCAGCCAGCTCAAGGCAGGCCACATAGATTTTGGGAAAGGGGGCATACTCTTCAGGGGCCACATGAATTATGCTTGCTTCGATACCCCTGGGAGTTTGGAGGTGCTACTCCCAGAAGTGATGCTGTGGCCTATTGCATGCTGGGTCTGGTGGAAGCTCCCAAATCCATGCCACCAGTTGGACATTTTCTGGTCCACAGCCCCCTTGTTCTTGGGGGGCTAGTGTGCAGACCACTTGTATGAATCTCTAGATGCAGGAACATTCCTTAATAAGTAAGCACTTACGTTTCTGATGGAATCCTTTCTTGGGGAACTTTCTTTTCATGCCTTCTCCCTAAATCCCAATCCTCTTTAGAAATTCTCTTTTCTGTATTAACCATCCATTTTGTGAGCCAATTCCTACAGTGTCCTTCTAATAATGGAAACATGGATTCTGAAGAAATTCCAGGCATGTTCACTATGGTCATGGGCTTGGGGGTCCTTTGGTTTTTTAATGTGTTTCAAATATTATAACTCCTGGTTGTTCTGACACCATCAGTTACAGATAACATCATGTCATCCCAAAACGGTTAAGATTACTTGTCCTGGAACACAACCGAGAGTCTCTGATGGAGCAAGAGAAAAGCGGGGTGTGGAACTCAAATTCTAGTAAAAAGACCAGACTTAATGGTTTGATTGAGACTGGAGGGACCCTGGAAGACGTGGCCCCTGGGCTCTCTGTTAGCCCAAAACTAAAACGATTCTCGAGGCCAACTCTTCAGATAAAGATTAGACTGGACTATGGGACATAAAATGATACTCGTGAAGAGTGTGCTTCTTAGCTCAAGTAGATACATGAGACTAAACGGGAAGCTGCTGTCCAGAGGTGAGATGAGAAGGCAGAGAGGGTCAGGAGCTGGTTGAATGGACATGGGAAATCAGGAGTGGAAAGGAAGAGTGTGCTGTCACAGTATAGGGAGAGCAAGTAGGGTCACAAAACAATGTACGTATCAATTTTTGTATGAGAGACTAACTGGAATTGTAAACTTTCACTTAAGGCACAATAGAAAATAAAAATTGAAAAAAAGATTACCTGTCCTCCTTCCACCTCCTTCCTTAGGTGGGCCACCAGAGGGTCCTTGTTGCCTCTGGAGCAACAGCTAGTGACATTTGAGTGCACCTCCATCATCCTTTTTCCTTCCCTCTCTCTTCAATGTTCTCCCTCCTCCCCTCCATTTCTCCTCAATCTCTAGCTATTTTACCATCTCTGCCTGTTCTGCTTCCCCTCTATCTTCATGTCCTAGTGCTGCTGTAACAGAAATACTACAGGTGGGTGGCTTTAAAGAACAGTTCAGGAAGCTAGAAGTCCAAATTCAGGGCACCTGCTCTAGGGGAAAGCTCTTTCTCTGTCACTTCTGGGGGAAGAGCCTTGTTTTTTTTCAGCTCCTGTTTCTCAGATCCTTGGCAATTTCTACATGGCATCTATCTTTACCTCGTTTTTTCTTGCTTGTCTCTGTGTCTATGCTGCTCCTTGTAACTAAGAAGTAATTAGGTTTAGGACACCTACACTGACGTGACCTCATTAACATAACAAGAAGCCCTACTGGTTTCCCAAATGGGATTCCATCCACAGGTATCGGGGTTAGGTTTCCAACTCATATTTTGAAGGGGACACAATTCAATCCAAAACACCTTCCTCTCTATCTGTCTCCTTCCAGAGGCCCCCACACAGTCACACTGGGCTCCATCAGGGTCACTGTGATGGCAGAGGAGAGCGAGGTGTGGGGCAGAGCGTCTAGCGGGGCATCTCATCAGGAGCAGAAGCCAGGTGAGGGCCAGCTCCAGCCCTGAATTCAACCGGCCTTGTGTCACTGGCTCCTTTGACTTCTCTAGGTCCTTGTCTGGCCAGTTCAGGTAATGAAGGTACTTCGAGAAGCAATAAAGGAGAGAGGATAGGTCAACTTGTTGGTGGAGGGAACAGTGAGAGACTTAATGGCACACATGTGGATTGATATCCCAGCTGTGTGACCTTGAGTAGTATACTGGTTTCCTAGGGCTACCTTAACAAAGTGCCACAAATTGGGTGGCTTAAAACAATAGAAATTTATTCTTTCACAGTTCCGGAGACTAGAAAGTCGGGGTGTCAGCAGGATCATGCTCTCTCTGAAGGCTCTAGGGGAAGATTCTTCCTTGCCTCTTGCACTTCTGGTGTTCCCAGCAACCCTTGGCATTCATTGGCTTGGAGATGCATCACTCCAACCTCTGCCTCTGTCTTCACATGGCCGTCTTGTCTCTGTGTCTTGGTTATCTAGTGCTGCTATAACAGAAATACCACAAGTGGATGACTTTAACAAACAGATATTTGTTTTCTCACAATCTAGGAGGCTAGAAGTTCAAATTCAGGGCTCCAGCTTCAGGGGAAGGCTTTCTTTCTCTTTCTCTGGGGGAAGGTCCTTGTCATCAATCTTCCCCTGGTCTAGGAGCTTCTCAGGACAGGGACTCCAAGTCCAAAGGACACACTCTGCTTCTGGCAGTGTTTTCTTGGTGGTATGAGGTCCTCATGTCTCTCTGCTCACTTCTGTCTTTTATATCTCAAAAGAGATTGACTTAAGTCACAACCAAACCTTGTAGATTGAATCCTGCCTCATTAACATAATTGCTGCTAGTCTCACCTCATTAACGTCACAGAGGTAGGATTTACAACACATAGGAAAAGCACATCAGATGACAGAATGGTGGACAATCACACAATACTGGGAATCATCGACTAGCCAAGTTGACACAAATTTTTTTGGAGGACACAACTCAATCCATTGTCTGTCTCTGTGTCTCTTTTCCTCTTTTTATAAGAACACCGCTCATAGTGGCTTAGGACTCACCCTATTCTCATATGACTTCATGTTAACACCATCAAAGACCCTATTTCCAAACAAGGTCACATTCACAGGTAATGGGGGTAGGACTTCGACATATCTTTTTCTGGGGACACACACCATTCTGTAAAGGTAAGTTCTTCCGTCTTGTAGATTCTTAGGTTTTTCATTTTTAAAATGTCACCAATAATTACATCTCTAGCCAGGTTGTAAAGGGAATTAAAATAATGTTTGTGAGCTGCCTGGGGCATAGTGAGCTCCCCCACTAAAGGGAGCTACTGTACCAGGAGAGTCTGGGCAGAGGTGACTGTCTGCTCTTGTCCTTGCACCAAGCAGGCCCACTCACAGGTCTTTATACAAAAGCCTCCCCCATGGAGGTCTCCTCCACAGACTGTAGGAAGCATTATAGTTCTGCTTCAAGAATGTGGGTGAACCTGAAGAATGTATATATGTACATATATATGTATGTGTATATACATGTACATATGTATATGTAGGTACAAAAAACAAACTCATTGCTGTAGCGTCAATTCCGACTCATAGCGACCCTATAGCAGAGTAGAACTGCCCCATAAGGTTTCCAAGGAGTGGCTGGTGGATTTGAACTGCAACCTTTTGGTTAGTAGCCAAGCTCTTAACCACTGTGTCACCAGAGCTCCACTATATATATACATGTACTTATTACATATATTGAACATAAACACATGGTATTATATGTATTATATATGAATAATATATATATTGGAGATTGGGTACATGCAAATAAACACTACCAGCTGTTGCTACAAAGAATCAGCTGCTCTCTGACCCCCCCTTGCCTGAAGGAGGAGGAGGAAAATGACAGCCTATCCGAACCTCCATAAGATGCCATTCAATTAACTGCAATTAGGGTCTTATAATAAGAGTGTCTGTATCAGACTTGCAAATATATATACTGCACATATGTTCTGTAACAATTACTATCTCAAGGCACTTGGTGACTGAGTGACTTTGGGCAAGTTAGTTACACATTTGTGCCTAGTTGTACTCGTCTGTAGAGTGGGGATATTAATAGCACCTTTCTTATAGACTTGCTTTGAGGACTCAACGAGTCGATTCACGGAATATGCTTAGAACAGTGTCTGGCACGTACCAGTCCAGTTGCCTTCCAGTCAGTTCTGACTCATGGCTACCCTATGTGTGTCAGGGTAGAACGGTGATCCACAGCGTTTTCAATGGCTAGTTTTTTGGAAGTAGATCACCAGGCCTTTCTTCCAAGGTACCTTTTGGTTAGCAACTGAGCACATTAACACTTTGCACTACCCAGGGACTCCTACAGGATAACTTTGAATTGTAGGCCTTCAACCACAGTTCACTTGATCATAGCTTGTTGGTTTTTATTGTTGCATTCATTCCCTCACTCACTTGTTCATCTGACAAACATCTGTTGAACCCAAGCCATCTAACCATTTCCCCATTCAGTTAGCAGCCTAGTGCTTTAACTGTTTGCACCACCCAGGGACCTCATCTGGCACGTACCCATAGACCCATTGCAGTCAAGTCAATTCGGACTCATAGTGACCCTATAGGACAGAGTAGAACTGCCCCATAGGGTTTCCAAGGAGCAGCTGGTGGATTCGAACTGCCGATCTTTTGGTTAGCAGCTGAGCTCTTAACATCTGGCACGTAGTGAGTGCTTAATAAATGCTGCTGTTGTTATTATTATTCATGGCATATACATGCATATCCCAACCTCCCAGTTTCCATTATTCTGGGAAGACAAATGCGGTCTTGTTTGTCTCAATACCCAGATGTCAGAAGCTTCAAGATTCCACCAGTTCATGCAGAAAGACTGATCCCTGCCGAGACCCCTCCTGCAAGCAGTTCAAGGAGCCCCACCTCGGGGGTTTCTTCCGTATGTCTCTGCATTGGCCTCGCTGTGGCTCTGGCTAACACTGTGGTTCCAAGGCACAGCTGTCTCTACTGCCTGCTGGACCTGGGAGTCTGTCCAGCCAGAGGAGCCCCTGTCTTAATGGGGGAGGCTGTGGCTTCTCCGTTGCTGCACTTGGTTAGGGGGGTCCATGACAAGGGCCTTTGAGCCTTAGGGCCCAGGGGAATTTAGAAAGGAACTCACTCTCCCTGGATGAAGCAAAGAGCACACTCTGCCACCCATGAGGCCTCATGCTTGAGGTTCATGCACACAGAATATGTGGCACTGTTCTCTTTATCTGCAGCCACTTAGCACCACCATAGAGATGAGCAGCTCTCCTTTCCTCAGGCTGGGGAGGGAGGCCGGACCTTAGGCAGGGGCATGTTATGTCCTCTCAGTCACCAGCAGAGACCCCAGGTCTCCAGGCAGGCTGGCTAGGGGCTGGCTCCCATATACAGGACCCTCCCCTCCGCCAGCCCCAGTGTTGCCTCATGTCCCAGACTCTTCACCAGCCCCCGTGGTCAATTTCCCCTGATCAGCCCCACATGCCCTTTTCCTCAATTTAGCTTTGGTTTCACATCTTATGCTACCCTCTCATCTCCTGAGATTTGTCTGCATTGTGTAGACACTGTGTACTTTTCTGGGAGCTTCTTGGCTTCTGTGTAGACCAGGTGGATTGGGAAAGTAGTGGTCGCCTCACTTCACAGCACATGCTGGATCCCAGCTCCAGCCTAGCAGGATGCCTGGCAGCTCTGACCCGGATGTGCTGCCATCTCTGCTCCAGGACTGAATGAAGAGTCTTTACAAGGACCAGTGGTTGCAGATCCCGTATTTATTGTCTGTGAATCAGAGAGTGCTGAGCACTTATTAATCATTGGACCTTCATTTAACATGGCCCACCACCTGTCTGTCAGTTTGTCATACTATCGTGGCTTGTGTGTTGCTGTGATGCTGGAAACTATGCCACTGGTATTTCAAATACCAGCAGGGTCACCCATGGTGGACAGCTTTCTGCCTAGCTTCCAGACTCAGACCGACTAGGAAGAAAGGGCTGGCAATCTACTTCTGCAAACCAGCTGATGAAAGCCATATGGATCACAACAAAATACTGTCCAGTAAGGGCTGGAAGATGAGCCCACTAGGCCGGCAGACACTCAAAATAGACAGTGGCTACAACAGTGTGCTAGAGCATACCAACAATCATAAAGATAGTTCAGGACTGGGCAATGTTTTGTTCGGTTGTACTTGGGGTCACCACGAGTCGGAGCTGACTCCATGGCAACTAACAACAACAATTTAGCACAGTGACAATTGTGACTGAGAGAAAGAAAGGCTCATTCTACTGGTCCCACCTAACACGTGGCTCACAAATTTAAGGTGTACTCTCTAGTGCCCTCTGCTGGCCAATATGGGAACAGGCTTCCCCAACCTTGTTCTGCAGCCTATTGGGTGAGTTGTTTCCACAGGCGGAATGATGCTTTTGGCATCTGATGCTTAGTAGCTCCTTAATGTCAAGAGATCGACCTCTATAACCATCTTTTTATTTAATCAATCTACTGTCTTCACAGTTGTAATATTTCACCATATTTATTCAATCTGTATGCTGAGCAAATACTCTGAGAAGCTGGGCTATATGAAGAAGAACGTGGCATTAAGATTGGAGGAACACTCATTAACAACCTGCAACAGGCAGATGGCACAACTTCGCTTGCTGAAATCAAAGAGGACTTGAAGTACTTAATGATGAAGATCAAAGACCAGAGCCTTCAGTGTGGACTACACCTCAACATAAAGAAAACAAAAATTCTCACAAATGGACCAATATGCAACATCATGATAAATGGAGAAAAGATTGAAGTTGTCAAGGATTTCATTTTACTTGGATCCACAATCAACACCCATGGAAGCAGCAGTTAAGAAATCAAACAACGCATTGCATTGGCCAAATCTGCTGCAGAAGACCTCTTTAAAGTGTTAAAAAGCAAAGATGTCACCTTAAGGACTAAGGTGTGCCTGACCCAAGCCATGATGTTTTCAATCGTCTCATATGCATGCAAAAGCTGGACAGTGAATAAGGAAGACTGAAGAAGAATTGACACCTTTGACTTGGGGTGTTGGCAAAGAATATTGACTATACCATGGACTGTCAAAAGAACGAACAAATCTGTCTTGGAAGAAGTACAGCCAGAATGCTCCTTACAAGCGAGGATGGCGAGCATTCCTCTCACTTACTTTGGACATGTTATCAGGAGTGACCAGTTCAGTTACTGGACAAGGATATTGTCTTAGTCATCTAGTGCTGCTGTAACAGAAACACCACAAGTGGATGGCTTCAACAAACAAGTTTATTCTCTCACAGTGTAGTAGGCTAGAAGTCCAAATTCAGGGTGTCATCTCCGGGGAAGGTTATCTCTCTCTGTTGGCTCTGGAGGAAGGTCCTTATCATCAATCTTCCCCTGGACTAGGAGCTTCTCAGGTGCAGGGAACCTGCGTCCAAAGGAATTGCTTTGCCCCTGGCTCTGCTTTCTTGGTGGTATGAGGTCCCTTTGTCTCTATGCTCGATTCTCTCTTTCATATCTCAAAAGAGATTAACTTCAGACACAACCTAATCCTGTAGATTGAGTCCTGCCTCATTAACATAACTGCCGCTAATCTCACCTCATTAACATCACAGAGGTAGGATTTCCAACACATAGGAAAATCACAGTAGATGACAAAATGGTGGACAATCATACAATACCGGGAATCATGACTTAGCCAAGGTGGCAGATATTTTTGGGGAGACACAATTAAGTCCATGACAGACATCATGCTTGCTAAAGTGGAGGGTCAGAGAAAAAGAGGAAGACCCTCAACTAGATGGATTGACACAGCGGCTGCAACAATGGGCTCAAGCATAGCAATGATCATGGGGATGGCACAGGACTTGGCAGAGTTGTGTTCTGTCATACATAGGGTCGCTGTGAGCTGGAACTGACTTGACAACAACAACAAAAGTTGTAATATGACAGTGGTAATGACTATGACCTTAAGATATTTTTAAAATTAATTTTATTAGAATATAATTTACATACAACAAAATTGACCCATTTTAATTGTACAGATCAATGAGTTTTGACAATACAATCATCTTCTTCCTCTTCTTTCTCCTTCTTTTTCTCTTGCAAAGGGAGTTTGACTTTCCATTATATCTTCTAACAGGTTATTGCATGTATATATATATACTATATGTGTATATATATATATATATATATATATACTGGAGCCCTGGTGGCACAGTGGTTAAGAACTACAGCTGCTAATCAAAAGGTTGGCAGGTTGAATCCACCAGGAGCTCCTTGGAAACCCTATGGGGCAGTTCTACTCTGTTCTGTAGGGTCAATATGAGTCAGAATTGAGTCAACAGCAATGGGTTTCGCTCGGTTTTTTTTGGAGATATCTATCTATCTATCTATATACACATACACATATGCTATTGATTTTGGTTTGTTAATTGATCTTTTAAATTTTTTTTTATATTTTATTGTACTTCAGGTGAAGGCTTACAGAACAAATAGTTTCTCATGAAACAGTAGTACACATGTTG
>NW_004444064.1:7220241-7222330 GCF_000243295.1 Trichechus manatus latirostris
CGGCGTGGTGCTTCTGCCTAGAGTGCCATTTTTCCAGAACTCCTGTTAATTGATTTTGGTGTGCTGTACCTTACCGGATTATTTTACTGTTTAACTTAGTTTTATTATTGATTGTCTTGAAACTTTTGAGTAAACTATAGTAACATCTAAGAAGCCCTGGTAGTGCAGTGTTGACGCATTCAGCTGCTATATGTTGCTGGATTCTATTGGCTAGAATTTTGTTTAGGATTTTTATGTCAATGTTCGTGAGGGATATTGGTCTGTAATTTTCTTTTTTTGTGGTGTCTTTACCTGGTTTTGGTATCAGGGTTATAATGGCTTCTTCGAATGAGTTTGGGAGTATTCCAGCCTTTTCTATGCTCTGAAATACTTTTAGTAGTAGTGAGGTTAACTCTTCTCTGAAAGTTTGGTAGAATTCTCCAGTAAAACTGTTCTGGCCAGGGCTTTTTTTTTGTTGGGAGTTTTTAATTACCTTTTCAATCTCTTCTTTTATTATACATTTATTTAGCTGTTCTACCTCTGTTTGTGTTAGTTTAGGTAGGTAGTGAGTTTCTAGAAATTTGTCCATTTCCCCTAGGTTTTCAAATTTGTTAGAGTACAATTTTTCATAGTATTCTGTTATAATTCTTTTAATTTCAGTTGGATCTGTTGTGATATCACCCATCTCATTTCTTGTACGGGTTATTTGCTTCCTCTCCTGTTTTTCTTTTGTCAGTTTGGGCAATGATTTACCGATTTTGTTGATCTTTTCAAATAAGAAGCTTTTGGTATTGTCAACTCTTTCAGTGGTTTTTCTATTCTCTATTTCATTTCATTCTTCTCTAATTCTAATTATTTCCTTTTTTTCTGTCAACTGAGGGCTTCGTTTGCTGCCCTCTTTCTACTTGTTCCAGTTGTACGGTTAATTTTTTTATTATGATCCTTTCTTCTTTTTTGGCTATGTGCATTTATCACTATAAACTGACCTCTGAGCACTGCTTTTGCTGTGTCCCAAAAGTTCTGGTAGGATACGTTTTCATTCTCATTTGACTCTGTGAATTTCTTTTTCCATCCTTAATTTCTTCTCTAACCCAATAGCTTTTGAGCAAGGTGTTGTTCAGTTTCCGTGATTTTTTTTTTCCTTGCTTTTTCTGTTATTGATTTCTACTTCTATGGCTTTATGACCGGAAAAGATGCACTGTAATAAATTTTGATGCTTTGGATTTTGTTAAGGCTTGCTTTATGGCCTAATATGTGGTCTATTATGGAAAATGTTCCATGTGCATTGGAAAAGAAAGTATACTTGGCTGCTGTTCGGTGGAGTGTTCTGTATATGTCTATCAGATCAAGCTGGTTGATTGTGGCATTTAGATGTTTCATGCCTTTATTGAGCTTCTTTCTGGATGTTCTGTCCTTCACCAAAATGGTGTGTGGAAGTCTCCTGCTATTATTGTAGAGCTGCCTATCTCTATTTTCAATGCTGTTAGAGTTTGTTTTATGTATTTTGGAGCCCTTTCGTTGGGTACATAAATATTTATTATGGTTATATCCTCCTGGCGTATTGATCCTTTAATCATTATATAGTGTTCTTCCTTTTCCTTTGTGGTGGATTTTACTTTAAAATCTGTTTTGTCAGAGATTAATATTGCCACTCCTGCTCTCGTTTTGAGTGTTATTTGCTAGATATATTTTTTTCCATCCTTTGAGTTTTAGTTTGCTTGTGTCTTTAAGTCTAAGGTGTGTCTCTTGTAGGCAGCATATTGAAGAATCGTGTTTTTTAAACCATTATGCTACTCTCTGTCTCTTTATTGGTGCATTTAGTCCACTTATGTTCAGTGTAATTATTGATAGATATGAGTTTAGTGCTGTCATTTTGATGTCTCTTTTGTGTGTTGTTGACAGTTCCTTTGTTCCACTTAATTTTCTGTGCTGAGTCATTTTTCTTTATGTATTTTCTTTTCATTGTTGTTGATTTTGTATTTGCTGAATCTTTATGTTTTTCATTTTGATGTGTAGAATTGTTAGTTTCCTTTGTGGTTACCTTAATATTTACCCCTATTTTTCTAAGTTTAAACCAGTCTTTTATTTCTTTATATTGCCTTAACTTCCT